>NC_056743.1:1169064145-1169301645 GCF_019279795.1 Protopterus annectens | reverse complement strand
CTTTTGCAGTTTATCTTGGAGTTCTTGGGGTGTGGAAGCAGAGAAAATAAGAGTAGCATTTTCAGCATATTGAATGATGGAAGCAGATTTAGTGGCAGTGTTTAGATTATTTGTGAATATAATGAAAAGGAGAGGGCCAAGGATGGAACCCTGACGAACCCCAACAGAGACTGGGATGAGTGTGGAGAGTTTATTATTCCATTTAGTTGCCTGTTATCAATCAGTAAGGTAGCTAAAGAACCAGTTGAGAGTTGTAGAGTTGAGGTTGAAGGAGGTTAGAATGTTGAGTAGTAGTTGGTGGGATACTGTATCAAAAGCTTTGGACATATCAAGGAATATAGTAGAGACCAGATGTCCACTGTTTTTGAGGAGGTTGATGTAGGTAGTGAAACTTATGAGGGCAGTGGAGGTACTGTGTTTTAGACAGAAGCCATGCTGTGAACTATCTAAGAGGTTATTTGTAGTGAGGTGGTCTAGGAGCTGCTTATGGATACATTTCTCTAAGATTTTGGCTAGGGGTGAGAGAATGACAATGGGCCGATAATTAGAGAGATGTTTAGATGGGCCTCCCTTGTGGTGGGGGATGATATGGGATATGCTCCATAGTATGGGGACATATTGTTCTGCTACGGAATGATTGACTATGATAGATACAGGATAGACAAGGGAGCTTGCAGCAGTTTTAAGAAGTCATTAGGGAGTTGGTCAGCTGCTAGACAAGTAGGTTTTAGTTTTGACAGGAGATTTTTGATATAAGAGGTTTGTATGGGTTTAAAAGAGTAGTAGTTAGGTTTAGAGTTAGTAGAGGTAAGCACTGTAAGGGGATGGTTAGATTTGTTGTTGTTTAAAAGTGAGGTGATAGTTGTGATGAAATGAGAGTTAAATTGGGATGCTAAACATTCAGTGCTATTTGTTGTAGATGGTGCAGGGGTAGAGGTTTTGCCAGGGTTGAGAAGGTAGTTAATGTTTTGCCAAAATTTTTGTGGGCTATTTATGTGTTTTTACTGACAAGCTAGAAAATAATATTTTTTGTCAGATAATATTTGCTTCTTAGTTCTTCTGGCTTTTCCTGGTTAGGGGTCGCCACAGCGGAACTCCGGTCTGCTAATGATTGGCAGTCAATTTTTATAGTGCCGAGGTGCCAGCCTGATGCCCAATCTTCAACGAAGGCACGCCCATTTACGCATGTCTTTCGAACACCACTCAACCGCGGGGAGGACATACAGACTTCACACAGAAGGCGCTCCAGCCGAGAATCGAACAGGAGAACCTCTTGCTGTGAGGCGACAACGCTACCGCTGCACCTTTGCTTCTTAGTTAAGTTTCTTAATTGTTTGTAAGAAATGAGGTTTTCTAAGGTTTTGGAGGTTTCATAAGCTGTCCAGGCTCTATCCCTTTGTTTAATAAGAGATTTAGCATCTTTGGTTATCCAAGGTAGGTTTTTGGCTTTGGAGCGAAGCTATTAAGGATGTTGAGGAAGGTATCATTAAAATATTGTACTGCCTGGTCTAGGTGGAGTGATTTTAGAGGTGACCAGCTGTAGTTTTGAAGTAGAGAATTTAAGATGGTAGGGAAAAAATTTTGTTTGTTGCATATGTGTTTGAAAATGACAATACTGTTGGAGTGAATGTGTTCCCTTAGAAGAAAGGTAGGTGAGTGATCACTGAGAGAATCGGAGAGGCACCCAGCCTGGTAGGCAAAGTTGGGCTTATTGGTTAGTATCCAGTCTAGAATAGATTATTTCTTAGTGTGTTTATCGATTCTTTTTTTTTTTTCAAAAAACTTTTTATTGAATTTTTAAAATACAGAAATATAAAAAAAAACAACAACAGCAAAATTAAAATGCATATTAAAAATGAAACATTAGGAGATATTTATGATGACACAATTTTGTAAGATGAATGTTTTGTCTCAATGCTGTCTGAGAACATACACTTAACTATCTACATCATATACAAATGTTAACCAAAGAATATATCAAAGTAGGTATAGATCTAAAATAAAACGAGTATAAGGATATAAATGAGACTGAGGTCCACAAATCCCGAAAGGAGGGTGGCCATCTATACACTATTAATAATATGTAACACCTTTTCTATAGCTTTGTTAATATGTGTCGACTTCTTGGGACTTTTCACTATCATTTTCTGTGCACTGATGTATGTATGGGCTAGAATTTTAAAATTATTCCAATTCAGTTTAGTACGATCTAGCCAATTTTGGGTGATATATAATTTTATAAGTGAACATATGTATATTAGCACTTGCATGTCCAATTTAGAGAGATAAATATTTGGTAAGTGTAGTAATGCAGTCTCCCAAGATAGGGTGGATTTATGATAACCCATTTTCTGTAAACGAACTTTTAGGGAGGTCCAAAGTTTGTGTGAATGATGACAAGACCAAAAAATGTGTAGAAGATCTGCATTAGGGTGTGAACAACAAGAACATGAGGGCGATTTATTAGCATCAAATTTGTTAAGTTTAGAAGGAGTGAAATATGCATTATTGTTAATCATTAGTTGAGTGTAAAAGAGTTTTTTGAAGGGCGAGTATTCTAATGTATTTTTAATAGCTGAGAGTTTCTGATTTATAGATATGTGAGAATTGTGTTTGTCCCAATAAGTAGAAAAAAGGCACACTGTATTATGAATTATCTGATTTATAAGATTATAAGATTTAGATAACATTTTCTCTGGAAGCGTGAGGACTTGTATAATCACTTTATAGTTAGTGATATCAGTGTTATCTACGTTGGTGTGTAAAAACTTAGCATTAATAATATCTCTCATTTGACGTAAAATGGTTAGATAATTAGTATTAACCTTGAGAATTTTGCGTATATTAGTGAGAGTTTCATTCTTGTACTGTATCAGATCCCAAACAGTGAGATCCTTAATCAGGGGAAAATTTGAAAGATTAATAGAAATATTGTCTAAGTTAATATTAGGGTTTAAATGGAGAGGTTGCATTAATTGAAATATATTTTCTAAATTTACAAGTTTTAACAGTTCTTGAAAAGCAATAATTTTTGTTTTAGAGAGTTAGGAATTTTAACTTATTCATGACACCTAATGAAAGGAAAGGAAGAGCTAATGGATTGATATTTTTAGTTAAAATATGTTGATACCATAATTTTGTCCAAATAGGATATTGACTATACTTCTCAGTATTTATATTTAAGATAGATAGTAGTTTATTGGCCGAGATAATCAAATAGTAAAGATGAAAATTGGGAAGACCAAGTCCTCCCCTATTTTTAGGTGAGATTAACTTAATGTAAGAAATTCTTACTGATTTAGGAAACCATAAGAAGCTAGCCAGAGTTTTATTAATTTTTGAAAAAAAAGATTTTGGAATCAACTGATCCACAGCATTGAATTGAAATAGCAGTCTGGGAAGAATATTCATTTTTATTATAGCTGCTTTTGATAAAAGTGATAGATTTAGCAATTTCCATCTATTCAAGTCAAGTATAATCAACGACCATACTTTAGCTAGATTATTTTGAAATGTGGAGAGACCATTATGATTTATATGAATCCCCAAATATTTGAAATTCTGAACTATCCGGAAAGTGGAGTCAGGAAACAAATATGATTTGTGAGCAAGTGGATTTATGGGAAGAATATGTGTTTTTTGAGTGTTAATCTGATATCCAGAGACCTCTGAGAATTTTTCAATGGAACAAATTAGTTTTGAAAGATCTGAGCAGGGTGTTTGAAAGTATATTACAAGATCATCTGCAAAAGCGGACAAACAAACTTTAGTGTTAAAAATTCTAGGAATATTATGGAAGGTATTTTGTGTTATATATAATAATAGGGGTTCTATATACAAATTAAATAGAAAAGGAGATAACGGACATCCTTGCTTTGTGCCATTAATGATCTTTATACTTTTGGATATTTTCCTATTAATATAAAGAAAAGTATAAGAGTTTTTATATAGCGTTTTAATAAAGTCTATGTAGGTAGATGGTATATTGAAGCAAGACATAATGTGAAACAGAAAGTCCCAATTAACCCTATCAAAAGCCTTAGCGGCGTCAAGAATCAATGCATACATAGGATTTGAGTCATTTTTAGTAAAGTGAATAAGAGCATCAATTGTCAAGGTATTATCCCATGAATGTCTATGTGACATAAAGCCCGCCTGCTCCGAAGAAATTAAAAATGGTAAAACATTTTTTAGTCTAGAAGCAAGTAAAGAAGCTAAGATTTTAATATCAATGTTAATCAGAGAGATAGGCCTATAATTATTAGGATCAGTTTTTTCTTTGTCTCTTTTCAAAATTAAAATGGTTTTTGAGGTATTCCAATACAAGTCAGATATACCATAAATCATTATGTAGTTAAAAATTTCAAAAAGAAGGGGTGAAAGCTCAGATGAGTAAGTTTTAAAAAATTCAGATGTGAAGCCATCTGGTCCCGGAGATTTACTAGTCTTAAGTCTACTAATAGCTTCCGATATTTCTTTAATAGTCAATGGGGCAGAGAGTGTGTTTTTGTTGATCATTTAACCTAGGAAATTTAATAGAAGGCATAAAGTTCACTATATGCTGTTTACCCCTAGGATTATTTTCCTTTGAGTATATCTCTGAAAACAATGATGTAAAAAGCTGCATAATTTCCAGATCAGTGTTGTAACTCTTGTTGTTATATTTTAGTGACGAAATTCTAGGAAGAGATTGATTACCTTTAATTATTCTGGCTAACACTTTAGAAGGAACCTGTGCCCATTCAGAGTATGTAGCTAATAGCCTTTGCTCCGATATGGTAAGTTTATGTTGATGTAGAAGCAATAATTCTTTTTGGGAACTTAATAATAGTTCATATGTAGAGGAATCGGGACATATTCTGTATTGATTTTCCAAATTTTGAATTTTTGATTTTAATTGTAATTCTTTATTTCTATATTGTTTTTTAAAATATGATGCTTTGTTAATTAATATACCTCTAAGAGTTGCCTTACATGCGGCCCATTGTATATCTAAAGGAATATCTGATGTGACTAGATTAAGATATGTTTCTTTTATTGTTTCAGTTATTAATTTATGTGTATTTTCATTTGAAAGTAAATTATTATTCAGTGTCCAACTATTATATGAAGATAAATTTGGTGCATGTGAGGCCAAACTAATTCCAAGAGATATTCTAGAGTGGTCAGAAAAAAATCTAGGTTCAAGAGAGTAATTAATCTTCCTATAGGTAAGACAGTTAGAAATAAGAAAAAAATCTAATCTTGACCATGATTTATAGCATTTTGAGTAATATGTGAAAAAGTCTTTTTTGTCATACTGTGTTATGAGAGAGATAGGGTCTGTAAGGTTTAGATCTATTATTATTTCTTCCAAAGCAATGGATGCTTGAAAATTGTGCGAGGAGGATCTACTAGTACGGTCAGTGTCAGGATTAATGATAGCATTCCAATCCCCCCCCAGAACAAAATAATGATCTTTAAAAGAAGATAGAATATTATATATTTGTATAAAGAAGATATGTTGTTGTTCACAAGGGCCGTAAAGATTAAAAAATATAATTGGCTTGTCAATGTTATAAAAACAGGAAATAATGTAACACCATCTTCCATTCACGTCATATTTCACGTCAGAAACAGTTCCCTGAAAATTGTTTTAATTATAATGGCTACCCCACTTGATTTTGTACTATTACCAGCTGCTACTATCATTTTAATCCATTTCTTGTTTTTTTCTTTATCGAAGTCTTCTCTAGTTAGGTGTGTCTCTTGTAAGAAGCAAATATTAGCCTGGGATTTAAATAAAAGATGAAATAGTAGGGATCTCTTGTTTTTATTTTGTAGTCCTCTCACATTCCATGAGTCAATACTTAAGGTCATAGTATTAAATAAAAATAGATATATAACATATAACTAAGATTTGACAAAATGTAATATTAACTATAAACCTCAGTACCTTATACTTATTATAATGTATCATAATGTCTCCTAAAAAAATTGTTTTAAAGATTATATAATATTTCTTCCCAAGTACCCCGGTGCCTAGCCACCCATCCCCTACTAGAGAAGAAAAATAAAAATGAATTAAGTAAATGAATTTGGTTAACACTTTCAATGTCAATTGCAATGTATAAACATAATAAACTTTATATACAAGCTTAACTAAACAAAAAAACCTTATTATAATATCAAACATATTTACATATATAACTAAATTCAAGATGCCCAACATGCTCAATCCCTACTCACTTATTAAGTATACAAGCTCCAATTTTAAGTAAAATATATAGCAAATTAAAGAATTTCCTCAACATCGCAATCCAGATATTAAAATGAATCAAGTTTATATATATATTACCATATATGAAAAGTATAAGGAAGATAGATTTAGCATTACCCCATATATATAATACTTACTGTAAAAACTAATATTGATTGTATCAAAGATAAATTGATGTTTTGATTATGTATAAGATAGCCATATACATAGCAGAACAAGATGTATTAAATTCAAGCAAATAATTATACAGTAAAAACATCATGTTTCATTTTGGTGATATTGTGAACAGTTATGACAGTAATGTCTAACTCAGAGCGTAAACATATGAAACATAGTTCTGAAAACAGTCATGTCTGTACCCCCAGAAGCACCTTTCAGCTGTCAGTCCCAGAATAAATAAATGTGTCAATCAAAAAAAAAAAAAAGATAAAAAACTGTAACACTATGAATTGTATAGTTGAGAGACATTTCTTAAATTAAAAAAAACAGTAAACTATCAAGAAATGCACTCCACCATTCTCCTGTATGTACACTTAAAATTATTTAAACAGAACAATTAAACCTGAATGGGAAAAACAGGATTATTTTATAATACCTATATATAGATCTGTATCATATTCCTATTACAGCACATGACCCAGTATATATTTATTTAGGGTTTTATCTAAATATTTGTATGTGAAAAAAAACCCTTGCATATAATATAACATTAAATATAAAATGTGCTTTGAAAATAAATATAAAACATGTTAATAAGAGAAAACAACCATTCATATTTAAAAAGAACATTGTTTAGAACCAGTCATATCTTTACCAATAATGAATAGAATATTATCGTTCAGTTTATTCTAAATGTAGACAGTGGCATATTAGAAGTCATTCATCTCAATAAAAAACATTCAAAATTATTTTTCATTTTCTGTTTTGTCTTTTGTCATCTCATGTCTTAATGTTATTTAATGACAAATTAAATCTCTAGTCATACCGGTTGTTAGACTGACAATGTGAGAAGCCACTGAATTCAACTGTTATACTATCCCTTTAGTGTGCACATGTTTTTATTGTGACTGCTGCTTGTTTGAGTTATATGCCTTCGTTTATACTTGCCATTCCATGACTATATATCACTTAGTAAAATGTAACTTCAATTTATTATCCTTAAGTTAGTCGTGAAGCATTCCACTCATTTTTTTATATGGTGGCTTGTCCTATTGATATGGTCGGTTTATAATAGACCTTCTTGTTTTAGTTGACATTAAATTGACTGGCTTTTGAAGCCGTGATTAACACTTGACTGGTTGTTATAGATGTAAGATTATCTTTCCAGGGCATCCACTTGTACTACGGCTGCGCTTCATTTTTAGGAGACTGAGTACTTTCTGTATTCTTTATGTGATGGCTCTAAAATGTGTTGTAGTTTTCGGATTGTTTAAGATGACGTGATTACACATGAGCGATTTGCGCTTTGGAGTAATTCACACAAAGGAACAACAGAAAAAAGTGGATGGTTTAATGTGTATGAGTAAATGCACGTTACATTTCAGAAGCTAGCTTTAAAGTGAAACTAGCGAGTGTCCTCTGCAATGATGACGTCACCGCCGAGCTCCGTATCTTCATGAAGGTGCGTGGCATAGTAGAAACATCAGCTGATGAGAAAAATAGAAGATTTTCTCTCTGACCAGCCTCGAGAGTCGTAATATCTCCCTCCAAAATGTTTATGACTGAACTAGGGCACTGTAATTATTTAAACTAAAAAAAAAAAAGCATGTACACTATTTGGGGAAACATAAAGACATCTGCAATGCTAATTCAAATTCAAAAGCCAGCTCCATACTCGTGAAGAAGCATATATGCACATAACAAATCAGCATTTTTTTTTTTTTTTTTTATCTTTACACTTCCTTTCTTTAAATAAAAAAAAAAAAAAAAGAAATATAATATGTATATATATGTAGACACTGTACACACTCTTGGCAGAAGCAAATATCGAAAAATAGATAACTCATACTGTCTGCAGTAGCATAGCATTTATGAGAAAACCATCATATTAGCATTTAACTTGTTATAACTAAACAAAACATGAAAACTATATCGCAAAGCGTGAGGGAACCACAAGGCTTATTTAAAAGCTGAAAACTGAGTTTGTATTCCTGAATTCACAATAAAGAAAGCAGAAACTCTTCCTGTTTTCTAAAGAGAAAAAAGAAGGAAAAAATATATTTGTGTATATATAAACATTTTGTATACCCTTAGTAAGAATATATTTCACAGTAAATTACACATATTGTCTGTAGGAACATATCCTTTATAGGAAAAAAATATATATAGTCATCACATTTGTACCCAACAAATAAATGAAATGTTAGGAAACTGAATCCGGAAGCTTTTTAAATGCTTTAAAAAAAACATCTTTTGCTCCCTTAGGATCAGAACACATAAACCTTTTTTCATTAAATGTAAAGGACAAGGTATTTGGATAAGACATGCGAAATCTTATCCCTCTTTTTATCAGGTCTGCACAATAGGGAGAAAGTTTTTGTCTGTTTAGTTTTATTTGAGGAGGAAAATCCTGTGAGAATGACAATTTGTGGGATTTCCATACAAACTGTTTTTTACTTTTAGCTGCTTGCAAGATTTGAAAAGCATCTTGGAAGTTTAATAATTTTGTATATATTATCCTTGGTGAAGAAGCATCTTGACTTGCACGTAATGCTCTGTGTGCTCTCTCAACAGTTATATTTTTTGAGGATGCTTCACAGTTTAGTAATGCCTCAAAATACTCTTAGACACAGACAGCAGATTATTATTATCAAAAGATTCTGGCAGACCACGAACAATAATGTTGTTTCTGCGACTCCTGGCTTCTAAGTCTATCAATTTAGTTTGTATTTCAGAAATAGCTTTATCTTTAGACTTTAAATCACTTTCCAATGACTCAATTTTTATCTCCAAAGCTGAATTACTGTTTTCAATAGTACTCATTCTGTCATTTATTTGCTTTAAAGTATTACCAAAGTCAGTAAATTTTTCTGAGAAGTTTTGAATAGCACTTTGTATAGGCTTTAATGCTAGCTTTAGTTCATCTAAATAAAAGTTTGAGTCATTTAATTCTTTGTTACTTACTTTGGCAGGTTCGGGAGAATTTTTAGATGTTCTCAATCTTTTGGAAGTGGTATCTTTTTCAGGTGAGTGCACTGAAGAAAATTTGGCCTTCGTGGACTGAGCCTCCATAGACTCAGATTTAGTAGCCATGCCCAGAGATTAGATGTTGATACCAGAGTGACAAGTTCCAGGAAGATTCTGAAGCAGCAGGTGCCCAAATCAGATAACACCACAAACTGTTCTGAGGTAAAATATGTCCCAAAATAAAATTTCCAAAGGTAAAAATATTCCAAATGTATGTAGAAAGCTTTGTAGAATCCTTTTATGAAAAAAACTGAGGAAAAATGTTATTCCCAAGTTGTAAAAAAATAGAGATGTTACAAATCTGTGAGGAGCTCAAAGAATAGGGACTAGTCTAGTCGGCAGCCATCTTGGAATGTGTTTATCGATTCTAGTGGGGAAGTTTATAGTTTGGGTGAAACTGAATAAATTGATAAAACTGGAGTGGTTGTCAGATGAGCAGGATAGCCAATCCAAGTTGAAGTTGCCTAGCACTATAGCTTCTTGGTTGAAAGTAGAGGATGCCCAAGATAGGAGACTTTCAATGGTAGGTAAATTATTTCCTGGTGGTAGGTAGGAGGCACTAACTATGATGGTTTTATGTGGATTTACTTCAAATCAGGTGGTTAGAATTTCTGCTTCTGATAGATGTGGGGGAGTACATATTAATTTTTCAATTTTGAGGAAAATTTTATACATGATGGCAATGCCTCCACCACGCGTGTTCAGCCTATCTTGTCTAATAATATTATAACCACTAGTACATGTTTTCTTATCTTTAATGTGGGGTTTAAGTCATGTCTCTGTAATAATCACTATACCAGGAGTGTAGGTAGCTAGCGCTGCATGAAATTTACTATTTTTTTTTTTGTGATACTTCTGAGGTTAAAATTAGTTATGAGTAAGTCTGATTTGGAATTTTTTAGGGGAAGAAGGTGGATGGTAGTATTAGCAGATGTGGTAGGTGTTATTGGGTGGGGTGGGAGTAGCTGTGTGGGTCCTGGGTTAGGATGTATGTCAGCTTGGAGTTTGATTTCTGTTAATGAGTGTAGAAGGAGAGAGAGTTTGAACTTGGATATCAGTTGATGTCGATGAAAGAAATCTTAATAGGAAAGAGGGTTGGGGGTATGGGAATATTTATAGTGGAAGAGCAATATGTTAGAGTTAATGTAGATGTTAGAACAGATGTAAAAATGGATATTAGGTTTTATATGGTATGTAATAGTGGGGAGTGTAGGAGAGGGGTAGTGTGTAATGTTTGATATGATGAAGGTAGTGGAGTGGGAGGCTAGGTAAAGGGTAAGGAGTTGGACAGAGTTGTTCAGAAGAGTGGTGATAACTGACATGGTGAAATAGTAGGAAAATAGGAGAAAAATATGGGTGGGTTGGTGTCTGCAGTTTAGTAGAGACAGAAATGTACTGATACAGTGATGTGGAGACAGTGTTATATGAAACAGTAGGGGAGATGGTGTTATATGAGGGATGATAGTGAGGTATGCATAATGGTGTGCTTCTCTCCCAACAGCTGCAGCTGAGAGGGCTCACAATGTCGAATCCCATGCTGGGCGCCTGGCCAGGCTGCGCCGTGTATGTGGTAAGTATGGATTTAGTATGCCAACTGTAGTGCAATAAGGAAGAAAGAGTAAAGCATTTACTGCAATAAAGTATATACAAGAAAAACTGTAGTGCAATAAATGGCCATGTAGAACTATAGTGCCATAAATGGGTAATTAGAGCTGTAGAGCTGAAGTGTAATAAGTGAACAATAAGAACTGTATTTCAATAAAGCAATATCAATACCAATAACAGCAAGCAAAATGCTGTTCAGCAGGATTGTGTTGTCAAAACCATTGCAGTAGAGCTGTATGCATTGATTGTCTGTGCTAAGGTTTCTGCAGTCAAGTGGGACACTGTATTAGCTGTAGCCAGCAAATCTAGTGATCTGCAAACTGTATTGCTTAACTCATAGTACTGTCCAAGGCTGTCTCCAGGCCAGTATTGGTTGCCTAATGCTCCCTCTTCCTCAGACATCAGGTAATAAAGGTATATGGGTGAGGTAGTACAGTCCATGGGCAGAAATTGGTTGTGGACTTCACAGATATTTCAAACCAATAACAATAAAATGTGTTCACTAACATTGTTGATTCTAAACTACAGCTTTATTCATATAGACAGTATAGTTGTATTCCATGCATGTGTGTTCTGCTTTCACTGCCGTCTAGTACAACACTATAGTAATACTAAACTGCCAGAGGAATGTCCTGTAACTTGTATTGCTCAGTTAATAATATAGTTCCAGGTGATCTCCAGGCAAGTATCAGTCACTTAATAGTCAGCAGTGACTCAATAGCTCAGTCTGTTAAATACTTTGTCTGCAGTACATTTTGCCACACAGAGTCTTGGGTTCGAATCCAGGAACACAACAAATATATGAGTGAGGTAGCCTATATTATGAGCTGATATTGGGTTTAGACTTCACAGAATGTTAACATCAATACCAAGAATGGGTTCATCAGCATTGTTGATTCATAAATAAAGCTGTGTAATCCCAGTATGGGTGTATACCTTGCATGTCTGTACTAAGTTGCTGCAGTCAATTATTACATTATTTGCAGAAGTCCCCATACAGTCACAGCTATTGGGTTGTACTCCCATGCCTGCCAATTAAGGCATAATGACTGTTTAGTTTACTTACCGTACACAAACATGCATCTCAAGTATCACGATTTCTAGTAATGTAGTCAAAACTGCCTAATCTGTCTTTCACATAATTAGCAGATAAATTATTACCTGGGATGTAATGTATTATCAAATCCATTTACAGAACAGCTGTGTAGTTATACAAGTCCACATTTGTGAAACTGTTCTGTGTAGTGGTGTACCTGTATTTGTTACTTCTTGGCCCATTCTGACCAATGCTAGTAGCTTGAAAGGTATGTATGTGCTACATCAGTTATAGGAGAATTGTAGTCACTGTACTGAAATCTGACACTACACACCTGTAGAGCATGTATTTCAGTGTTTTCAGGGATATAATCTGCAATGTCACTAATGGAATATTTCTCTCTCTCTCCCCCCACCCCTTATCTTCATTTATTTATTACTGTCATTTATTATTGTGATTTCATATTAACATATTTTGTTAAACTAACTATACTTTGGAAAATGTGTTTCATTATTGTTATGTTTTATTATGATTTCATAATAACACATTTTGTTAAACTAACTGTATTTTGGAAAATGTGGTTGAGTATTGTTATGTTTTATTATGATGCAATATTAACATATTTGTTAAACTAACTCTTTTGTTGGCCTTATGGTTTACTTTGTACTGGCATGCTGTTACCATACTGAATGTTATGTTACTTAATGTTGTGTTGCACATAATATACATTAATATGTATTTGGATGAATAAATATGGCATTCAATTCTGTTAAGACTAACATTGGTTTGGGTATTACTAACCATAAATTATTGCTATACCTCATTTACCACAGCACTACTAAGGTAGGCTGGTTCCGGCTGAGCCCCCTTACTTTGCCTCAACTGGCCGTGGCACCGGGTCCCAGCACATCTGGGACCCAGACCGGTGGTGCCCCCTCTGCTGCCCTGGGGTGTTGTCATCCATGTGGAACTGCCGGTCTTGGTGCTCAGGATATTCCACCATGGCTATGACCACCACCTGCACCGGATTGAGGGCATGCTGGCCACCCTGGTGGGGCAGCCTTGCTGTGGTGCCAAGCCTCCAGTGCAGCTACCCTCGGGGCAATGATGGAAAAGCAAGTTGCAACACAAGCAATCAACCCTGTTGACATCACTGTTAGATATAGTCCTGTTGTTCAAGACATTCAATTAAATAACGATGACACCCTTGTTAATAGTAATTATGGCATCAGTAATGATGTCACAATTGCCAATACAGATGATGGTACTATGGGAATAGAATTTCAAAACACATATGGGGGTGATTCAATGTTATTAAATCTTTCTATATATGATTATTTAGATCCAGAAAAAATATGTATTAATACCCGGACTGATAGCCAAGAATTAGAGAATATTAATAATGACACTACAGTTGAGTTTATGAACAAATCAAATATATCTCTGATTCATAATAACATGACTATTCCTATTCCTATTAATTTTTATATTGATTTTGACCCTGAACATTATTTTGATGAAGCGAATGAACATGTTTCAAGTATTGTTTTTGAACAAACAAACAGTGAATTTTTAAGTAACCCCATTATAGTAACTAATACCTATGGGGACTTTAAAATATTTAATTATTCTAAAAATTAAATGAATTGTGAACATGCCAATCTTTTCTCAAGAGGTTTTAACTTTGTACCATGTCGTAAGGGTAGATTAGTAAATTCCCTTATTGATTTAAAATTATTTACTAGGAAACTAAATTTAAAAACCTTTTTCAAGGATACCGACAATGATAACATGTCTATTAAACATAATAATAAGTTAACTAAACCTAGTGTCTTTAACCCTCCAACTAATGATAAAGTAGCCTTATTTGAAAAATTAACTGAAATGGACATCAGGAATTTTCACCAACAATATAGGAAACCCATACATATTAATATGGACA
Source organism: Protopterus annectens (assembly GCF_019279795.1). Lineage (NCBI taxonomy): Eukaryota > Metazoa > Chordata > Ceratodontiformes > Protopteridae > Protopterus > Protopterus annectens. The sequence continues at coordinate 1,169,287,617 of NC_056743.1, read as the reverse complement.
AGGAACAACAAACCACCCTAGATTATATATTGGGACTTACGGACATTAGAATAATGAGGCCGGATAAAGGTAGTGGGGTGGTTATAATAGACAAAGGGGATTACATTTCCTATATGACTACTATGTTACTTGGTGATTCATATTCTGAGGTGAGTTTGAATGAAATCAATATTGCCCACCAAAGAATTGATAATTTTTTGGAAGACATGTTAATGCAAGGTGAGATTTTGGAGGATGAATATGATTTTTTGAGAAATGATTATCCTGTAATTAGTGGAGTTTTTGGCATACCCAAGATACATAAAGGTCTGAATAATTTACAATTCAGACCAATAGTAGATGGGAAGAGAAGCAAGACTTGCTTCATTAGTCAATACTTAGACCATCACTTTAAAAAGGGTTTGACAAAATTTCCCTATATAACCAAGGATTCTTGGGATTTCTTGAAAAGGTTGAATGAATTTAAAATGGAAGAAGGTTATATTTTTGTCACTGTGGATGTGTGTAATCTTTTTACATGCATTCCACATGACATAGGTTTAATATGGCTAGAGGAACAACTTTTTGAATCCAAAATATATGATCAAACCAAAATTAATACTTTGATTAATCTTATGGACATTGTGTTACATAATAATTTTATATACTTTGAAGGGAATTATTATCAACAGACTGATGGTGTAGCCATGGGGGAAGCTTGTGCCCCCATGTATGCCAACCTTATAATGACCTATTGGGAATATAATTTTGTTTTTAAAAGTGTTTTTCAGAAACATATTAAAATGTATTCAAGATACCTAGATGATATATTTATCGTCTGGGACCAAGATGAAAGTGCATTGCACACCTTATTTAGAATACATAAACAATAATGTTCGATTTTTGAAATTTACACATAACATTAGTTATGATGAAATCACCTTTTTGGATGTCAAATTAAGGTACAATAAGAACAATGGTTGTTTGCAATCTAACATTTTCAGAAAACCAACCTTTTCAAATTCCTACCTCCATTACGACAGCTGGCACCCAGACCATCAGAAAAAGGCTGTTGTCAAGGGCCAGATGGTCAGGGCGGCCAGGATGGTCAGTGATGAGGGGGATTTTATTAAAGAACTGGAATTTATGGCATCTATGTTCATCAATAGGGGTTATCCAAAAACCTTTTGTGAAAAAATATTACAAGAAGTCAAAAATAAGAGACTTACAGGATTCTATCAGGCTATATTATGTCATGGTTATATAAGTGATAAAATTAAGTATAACACTGTAGATACTCATCAATTACCCCTGTACATTTCTGTATTTGACGATTCTTATGAAGTTATTAGGAACATAATTAAAAGGAACTGGGGGATTTTGACTACTGATAATAGTACGGCACACATGTTTCAAGGTCAACTTAAGTTTGTGTATAAAAAAGATTTGTCTTTCAAGGAATTTTTTGAGAACAAGATGGAACTACATAGACAAAAAATAAACAGGTCAGTTGGTAATTTCAAATGTGGCAGATGCACAGTTTGTACATATATTAGATGTACAAGTGATAGACTTATGGTAAATTTCCATAATATTAATATTGGAGGGCATTTTAATTGTTATACCTCAAATGTCATATATGTTGCACTTTGTCAGGACTGTAAGGCATTTTATATAGGTAAAACTAGCAGACGTTTTAGGAATAGAATTAAAGAACACCTGCTAGATATTAAACACATGAGAACTACGAATGCCCTGGCTAGACACATACAAATAAATACAAACCATACTTTTAAATTCTGTGTCATTCAACATATTGAATATGATGCACGTGGAAAATATACCAAATATGACTTAGATGTTAATGAACTAAAGTGGCAAATATTATTGAATGCATACAACTGGCCTGGTCTGAATGAATATTGTAGTATAAAACCTATATTAAATAACAATTACATTAAGGGTAGACCATGATATATTAGCAAGAGACATATATAATCATTTTTTGCATATAGATGCATATGTGTTTATAGTAATATTTTGTTAATGTTTTTATATTATGTATACAATATTATTCATGCACACATATATATTTATATAATTTTATGTGAATGTACTTTTTATGTTAATGTATTAATTCATATCAAAGTTTATTTGAATAGTGTTATTAATTAATTTAATGAGACATGTCAATGTGGAATACATTCACATTATAATTTTAACTATTTATGTAATTTTATTATTTTTGGCATATACTTATTAGTCATGAATTTATTGATTATCACATATATATGTAATATTTTAATTCATTTAGTTCAACATTTAGTATAGGATTTATTTATTTATAATTTATTGTTAATTAATTAATTAACAGCTAATTGGGGTGTGACTTGTATATTTAAATCAAGGTAACAATTGCAAAGTGTATTCTGAAGAAGTTCGTCATATCGGACGAAACCCGGGTCAATTCGTTTTTATGCTGCTGTTTTGTGTGTGTACCTGAAGAATAAACTATCCATTATTGCTGTGAGTTCATTCATTTTACAGAGTGGAAATTTGCTAGTGAGTTTGCTGTGGTAACACCGATACCCATGTGCTTGGACTCCTTGGACCTCAAAGTAACAGTATGGTTGTATTCCATGCATGTGTGTTCTGCTATCACTGCCATCTAGTACAACACTATAGTAATACTAAACTGCCAGAGGAATGTCCTGTAACTTGTATTGCTCAGTTAATAATATAGTTCCAGGTAATCTCCAGGCAAGTATCAGTCACTTAATAGTCAGCAGTGACTCAATAGGTCAGTCTGTTAAATACTTTGTCTGCAGTACATTTTGCCACACAGAGTCTTGGGTTCGAATCCAGGAACACAACAAATATATGAGTGAGGTAGCCTATATTATGAGCTGATATTGGTTTAGACTTCACAGAATGTTAACATCAATACCAAGAATGGGTTCATCAGCATTGTTAATTCATAAATAAAGCTGTGTAATCCCAGTATGGGTGTATACCTTGCATGTCTGTACTAAGTTGCTGCAGTCAATTATTACATTATTTGCAGATGTCCCCTACAGTCACAGCTATTGGGTTGTACTCCCATGCCTGCCAGTTAAGGCATAATGACTGTTTAGTTTACTTACCGTACACAAACATGCATCTCAAGTATCATGATTTCTAATAATGTAGCCAAAACTGCCTAATCTGTCTTTCACATAATTAGCAGATAAATTATTACCTGGGATGCAATGTATTATCAAATCCATTTACAGAACAGCTGTGTAGTTATACAAGTCCACATTTGTGAAACTGTTCTGTGTAGTGGTGTACCTGTATTTGTTACTTCTTGGCCCATTCTGACCAATGCTAGTAGCTTGAAAGGTATGTATGTGCTACATCAGTTATAGGAGAATTGTAGTCACTGTACTGAAATCTGACACTACACACCTGTAGAGCATATATTTCAGTGTTTCAGGGATATAATCTGCAATGTCACTAATGGAATGTTTCTCTCTCTCTCCCCCCACCCCTTATCTTCATTTATTTATTACTGTCATTTATTATTATGATTTCATATTAACATATTTTGTTAAACTAACTATACTTTGGAAAATGTGTTTCATTATTGTTATGTTTTATTATGATTTCATAATAACACATTTTGTTAAACTAACTGTATTTTGGAAAATGTGGTTGAGTATTGTTATGTTTTATTATGATGCAATATTAACATATTTGTTAAACTAACTCTTCTGTTGGCCTTATGGTTTACTTTGTACTGGCATGCTGTTACCATACTGAGTGTTATGTTACTTAATGTTGTGTTGCACATAATATACATTAATATGTATTTGGATGAATAAATATGACATTCAATTCTGTTAAGACTAACATTGGTTTGGGTATTACTAACCATAAATTATTGCTATACCTCATTTACCACAGCACTACTAAGGTAGGCTGGTTCCGGCTGAGCCCCCTTACTTTGCCTCAACTGGCCGTGGCACCGGGTCTCAGCACATCTGGGACCCAGACCAGTGGTGCCTCCTCTGCTGCCCTGGGGTGTTGTCATCCATGTGGAACTGCCGGTCTTGGTGCTCAGGATATTCCACCATGGCTATGACCACCACCTGCACCGGATTGAGGGCATGCTGGCCACCCTGGTGGGGCAGCCTTGCTGTGGTGCCAAGCCTCCAGTGCAGCTACCCTCGGGGCAATGATGGAAAAGCATTGACAGTCTCATAAGTGGGGGTGTGAGTCACACTGCTGCTGTCTGGAGACACATGGGACTCGGATTCCACAATATCCTTACCTACCCAACTTACCTCCCCCCACATGTACCTATGTCCCTTCATCTACATTTCACTCTCACCTTTAAAAAAAAAAAATGGGCACCTGTCACAAAAAAAATCATCCCATACATAGCTCTCCATTTCACACACGTGTCCACTGGACACATGTAATTTGGTCCAACTGGCTTGACAACGCATTTATGTTATCCTCACCCCTCTGTCTGGGTTTGAGAATCCAAATTCATCTATAAATCTGTCAAACTGCACAGTTGTTGCTATATAAGAAATGCATAGCTATGGTTCTTTTCTACACCCTTATTGGACATCCTGCCATGACTTTCACTATGTTTCCCCCTCTCTTGCCCCCATTTCACCACTTAACTATCTCCCATTTCTTTTCTTTATATTTTTTAGTGCGGTGCTGCGTAACTCGCTCAGCTCAGCTAAATAGAGCTATAATGACTGTATGTGTTTCTAACATGTACAAAAAAAATACCTATACCATGTTTCAAACCCAAGCCCATCATGCCTGCAGCACACTGCATTAACCCTTGATGCCACTCAACTCTTAATTTAAAAAGGTGGTTTGAGCAAAACATAGTAATTGCCAATTACAGTTATTAGGCATGTTTCAGCGGAACTGCACACTGCACCGCACCACACAAACTGGAATAAAATTAATGGAATAAATGGGAGTGTTCCATGGACTCTGGGGCAATAGTACACCACTAGACAGCCAAAGACATGATAATGGATGTAACTGAGGCCTGTGATAGCAGGTAAATGTGCCCTTAAATTCCGCAGTGGTGCAGCGGTAGCATTGTTGCCTCACAGCAAGAGGTTCTCCCGTTCGATTCCCGGCTGGAGTGCGCGGAGTGCCTTCTGTGTGGAGTCTGCATGTCCTCCCCATGGTTTGGTAGGCGTTCAAAAGACATGCGTAAATAGGCGTGCCTTGGTTGAAGGTTGAACATTGAGCTGGCACCTCGGCGTTCGTGAAAATCAACTGCCAATCATTAGTGGACCAGAGTTCTGCTGTGGTGACCCCTAACTGGGAAACGCCGAAACACAACAACAACATCAGCAACATGTAGAAAGTCACCTGCTATGGCATTCATGGCAAAATACATATTCAGCTGGGACTCTGGTGCAGAAATACATCCATATAAAGCCATGTACATACTGATGGACGTAGAAAATTTATGTCACAGCCTGTATGTGTGCACATATATCTTGCAAATACACCCACTGTAGCAGTGATACAGTAGCTCAGTCTGTTAAATGCCTTGAATACAGTACATTTTGCCACACACAGTCCTGGTTTCAAATCCAGTGTTGTGTTGCATTTTTATTAGATTATTGTGAAGACAGTAATTAATGAATGACTCATGCACTCATTATCCACACAAAGCATTGCAAGTTAAGTAACTGATTTTCACTGCTGGAAGTCACAGGCCTGCAGGTAGCCACACATATCCTATAGCATTAGTATATGTCACCTAGTACTCTGTTATTGACCCAGTTGCCTAACATACGTACCTTAAACACATGCCATAATTGGAGTATAATGGGTACTCTCACCCTGGCTCTGGCTCTACAACAAGACTGACACAGATACACCTACAACTTGTTGTCCTCCAAAGTGTTCACATTCACTGCCTATGTCTATTACCTGCAGCAGCAGCTGCAGCCTGTGGTACACAGAGCTCTGTGTAAAGGTTTCTGCTACAGAACTACCCTCTGTGATAATGTAGTCTCCTCACCCCAGTAGTGTCCATCTCAACAGCTAAGAAAGGGGCCCTGCTCTACATGAAGGCCTTATATATATTACACAGTGGTTGCATGCCATTGACTAGTGATAGTGGAACTCAACTGGTTTGGTTGCAATTAGTATATCATAGACAATTTAGAGGCAATTACCTGCTAATGACAGGCATGATAAAATTCAAGCAGCTGGCTATAGGAAAACATTCTGTATGAGACTTTCCTCACACAGAGCACACCTTTGCAAAACAGTACTAGTAGCACATTTCAACAGAGGAGTACTGCACTCTACCCAGTATGTAAGTGCTTTTGTGTATAACAGGATGCAGATGGGATGATAGAGGTATCGGGAATAGGGAATACAGCAGTAAGCCTGTCTTAGACCTGTGGTAATGACATGTCATTGATACTGTGCTGTCTTACACGTACAGGGGACATACAATATATCAGGGTTGCATTGTCTTTTGTCATTGTGGCACACTGGTTTTGTTGGACTGTCACAATATAGTGGTTGTAAGAGCACTCTGCTATGTGTTAGGCACTGGACTTATGACATATTATTGGGTGGCTGGCCTTAGGGGACACACCACAGTGGACCGGAGTGTATCCACACATATGTAGTATGTTGTCACACTGTGGGATATGACGTGTGAGCAAGCAGTGGATAGTGCCAACCATTTTGTTCTTGCTGGTATCTGTACATAGTGTACATCCATGTATTTGATCCTGTAATGTGTTTCCCTTTAGGTGTATTTCAGGACTAATGTATCACAGACAGCATGCCCCCTTCTCAGATGTGGAGAATGAACTAATACTTCAAAGACTATGGCAGCATCATCACATCCTCCTATCCAGGGGGAGGCATAACAGGGAACAGTGGACTGCACTGTGGGCAGACCATGTCCAGGATGTGAATGAAACTGGCCACCAGGACAGGACAGGACATATGAGCAGGTTCGACACCGAGCTACAGACATGGTGAATGCTGCACAATGAAGGGCAGCTGATATAGCCAGAGATCATGCCATCACTGGTGGAGGGCATGCAATGGAACAACCACTCACAGCCAGTGAGGAATTCCTGGTCAACCTAGGGACACACTACAGCTCCCAGGCATCCATCACACCATACATCATGGAGATGGGTGCCACAGTGTCCACAGCAGAGGAGTATGCAAGTAAGCTTACTGTGATCACCATTGTAATACTGTAGCAGTCATTCTGTCAGGCTGTACATAGCTTTACGTGGGTGTCAGGTCTACGTGCTGTGAGGGGGGGTAACTCAGTTGTGCAAAGATACTCAGAATATCAGCAATACATCATGTAACACAGTAGCCACTGTACATGTGAGATATATGCAGGTATTACCTTGTTGTGCTGCAACAGACAATGGTACTGAAATTACCTCACCCTCACCTTTTTACAGGTCTGTCAGGAGTTGTCCAAGGCCATGGCCCTGCTTCTGGTAAGCTTGATACAGTTTTGTTATGGAACATGTATATGCTATTAAGAGTAAGGACCAGGATAATTCCCTATGTACAGGTAAGGTTGTGTGTAATCAGAGTAGAATGTTTGTATGTTCCAGTCTGGAACAGTTATATAAGTTTCCTAGAGTGGGTAACCACAGGAGTGTAGTTGAATGAGCAGAAACACTTTTGCAGTTATATTTCAGAGTGAATACGCCTCCTGGTGTACATGAGGCAATTAATCCAACATGCCTTGTACATACTGAAAGGTTGATGGTACATACCTTAGGCATTGAAACTTGTATTTGTATGTATTTGTTAAGATAGGTGTACTGGGTGTTATGTGTTGTTTTTATCAGGTATAGTGTCATATCGCATACCTAAAAGGTACATTGTACTGGCCAAGTGTCACGTGGTTTACCTGATGTGCTTGTTTTAAAGGCATTGAGTCGAATGTGTATGTTGTTGTGAGGAAGTCTGTTGTGCATGAAAGCAGGGATTAGAGGATGTGAGAGTGGTAATGCAGTTGTGGATCCTCATTATTATGACTTTTTGTGGATTTTCCATACATAATAGTGCAGGTAGTAATATACTGCTTTTGTCTTGGTTTCCAGAGGTGACTGGGGGGAGTTGGGTCTCTCCCCCACACAATCTGATGTCAGTGTCTCTTCAGACTCTGATGATGATGGTGGCCACAGTGAGGCACAGGTGGGGTTGTTGGGGGATGTATCTGTCCCAGAGGTTGACATACCTCTTCTGCCCCCATTGTCACCACACACACAGTCAGTATACCCACACATACCCAGTCCCCACAGGCCTCAAATATGGGAGAGTCAGAGGGTGGAGACATTGAACATGCCAGTGTGGCAACTGTGGCTTCAGTGAGTGTAGACACTGGCCATAGCCGGAGAGCTGGCTAGGTCCCACACAGGCGGATTGACAGGGGTGCTCATAGGAGGACTGCTGTCCATCCTCAACCTGTTGCAGGTGTTACATTATGGGTCAGTTGGCACATGTTTCGGGCTATCATGTAGGCATAGACACTTTCTGAATGGAACATCAGATCTATGCTTAGGGTTATGGATACAGCACAATCTGACTTCTGTGACTGCCTCCACTGCACTGGGGACACCCTAGATTGGTTCACTGATGCAGTGGACAGAAGGTGGGCTGAGACAGTGTCTGTCTTGGACCACACATTGTCTGTGTTGGAACATGTGGTTGGAGTTGGGCATCGGACCTGTGGAGATTTGTCAGCAACACCCTCTGCTGATAGTCCACATGGCTGTGCAGTTATGCTGCCATAGTGGCAGTACATCCCACACCACAGATGGGAGTGTGCTGTCTACACCACAATGTGGCAAACCATAGGCATGTGGTCCTGGGCAATCCTGTGGGGGACATGGTTCCAGCAGACAGCAGTCACCATCAGGTACTAGCACTGCATCTGACTTTGGGCATGGTGGTGCCAGTGCACCTCCTGGCAGAGCCTGTTTCTGTGTTCAGGGCCGGAGATGGCCAACTGTCACCTCTACCATTTATGGTCCACAGCTATCCAACATACACGTGTGTAGGGCTAGCACTGAGCTTGACTGTGTACACTCTCACACACACACCATGGTCACTTGCATTTTATCTACAGACATTCATGGCACCTCTTCATGCTCCATCTAACCCACTCCCCTTACTGACTCACACACACATGCTGTCAACAGTTTGGGCCTCTAGCACCCCCACATATCACCCTGTGCAGGTGATGATACCTGTGCCACATCCCTGTCATCCTTCCCATCGATGCAGGGGAATGAAGCTATGTGTCTGAGGCACAGGGTGACTACATTATTTGACATCTACTTGTGTAATGCAGTATTGTTTTGCCATGCCACTTGTAGTGGTCACCGACGTACATTGTATGCTGGCATGTGTCATGAGTACACAGCATACTTTGTGGACCTTATGTTGTATAATGTTGTACTGGCGATATTGTTACACAGTGACAGGTATGTCACAGACCATTGTATATTTCTGTTCTAGGAGTCTGAGGTTATAACCTATGGGCACATGGCAGCAATGAAGTGCCACAGCATGGCATGGCAACATAGCAGAAATATGACTTCAGCAAGGTACAGCAGTATACGTGCATGGCTCCATAGGTTCACATCTGTATGACAGTCTACTAAGGATAATGACGATGGTCAGTATACTCATGCATTCATAATCTGTGATTAGGTTTGCTACAGGGCAAGGTGCGAAGTTGCTGGAGTGTATATGCTGCCTATTTGTAGGGAGCATAGTAGATGGATGACTCAGTGTAAGGACATTAATCTACTATGGGACATTAGTACTACATGCTTGTGAGAGACATTTGCCTGGCAGACATAAACACACCTTTGAAACTGACTGTGCCTAATGGTACACAGAGCACATCAATGCACCTTAGCACATGCTATTTATTTAATTGGCTGGGCGGTCGTCATTTCAACACACGGCATCTGCCTGAGTCACTCTTGCACTGGGGCAATATGTGCTGGTTCTGTACTGAGGGGTATACAAATGTCTCTGATTGTGAAAACTGTATGGCCAATTATGCTAGTTAAGTTCACATGTCCCATGGTGCTAACTATGTCTACTTTACAAAGGTTATCATACGGATGCCAGGTGGATATACACATGCACCATGTTGGGCAGAGTGAGATTAGAACCCCTACCTATCTAGGCTTATACACTATAGTTCATAGTACTTATTGCATTCCCCAAGGCTTAAGTCTTCCTACTACACTGTCAGCTAGTAGTCTTAAGGTGGCTGACATCATCAGGCCTTGTAGAATTGGGCAGTATGGAAGCCAGCAGTATGTTACAGGGCCAAAAAGTGCATAACCTTTGGAGGTGGATAGCCCATGATGGCATGGCAGTTGTTTTGCAGGGGTATACACACACACTCACACACCCACACATGCATCAAGTAGCCTGGAGTGAGATTAGAACCCCTACCTATCTGGTATTATACACTATAGATCACAGTATTTATTGCATGAGCCATGGCTTAAGACTTGCTACTACACTGTCACCTGGTAGTTTTAAGGTAGCTGACATCATCAGATCTTGTAGAATATGGCAGTGTGAAGCCAGCAGCAAGTTATGGACCCAAACAGTGCATAACCATTGCTGCTGGATAGCCCAGGAGAGCATGTTCATTGTTTTTGCAAGGGTGTATATATATATATATATATATATATATATATATATATATATATATATATATATATATATACACACACACACACACACACACACACACACACACACACACACACACACACACACACACACACCAAGTGGGCTGCAGTGAGATTAGAACCCCCTACCTATCTAGCCTTATACACTATAGATGACAGTACTTATTGCATATGCCACAGGTTAAGTCTGTTGTATATGTGATTGCAGGCACAGTACTTGTGCATTACACAGACTAGGCTTATGTTGAACAGCATCTCTGGCCAGCAGAGTGATATTGGTTCATACTGTTATCTGCATCTAGTATCCTAGCTATGTGTGTACAGTTACCAGTATGGCCATTGGCCATATGTGGCTACTTGCAGTTAGATAGGCGACACTGTGGGCCCTGTCCATACGTATGTTAACACCATTATACATTACACCACCTGCTCACCTGTGTCTGTCTACGTGGTGACATCTAGCAGTCATAGGGGTCTGTAGGTAAGTGGATTATGTACTGTTGTGCCCTTACTTTGAATTGTTTGAGCAACATTATGGCTGTGTGATAGTGCAGTTTACTCGCCATTATTAGGGTATGTCAGACAATGCAGACATCCACATACATATGTCTGTATATAACAGGGATGTATATATAAATGTAACTGTGTGTGTGTGTGTGTGTGTGTGTGTGTGTGTGTGTGTGTGTGTGTGTGTGTGTATGATATGTGTATGTGTTCTGTACATATATGGGGGAGTCTATGTATCATTTTAATATATATAGCTATATATATTTTTGACACTACATAGAGATAGATATACTATGCATGTGAGACAGAGATATGCACAGACAGATATGTATACATATATGTCTGTATGTATAGACATTTATAAATTATAGGTCATTTCAATGAAGGACCAACATAATTGAGCTAATTTTTACTAAGTGTATGGGCATGCCCATTGGGGCTGTCAGTACTTATAATGTGACTCCAGTGCACACCTACCTGTATTCCAGTCCGGGATTTTGTATGCTACAGACATTAACATCTGCTGCTGTTTCTGCAGTACTGCACTTCACTCAAAATGTCCACAGCATTCCCCAGCTGTCTGCCGTACTAAATATGTGACTGAGGTTGGTAGTGTTACACCACCAACAGACTGACAGTCTGCATACCTCTCACCTGTCCTGATTTTCACAGAACGTCCAGAGTTTTGCTTCATGTGTTTGATCTGTTCTTCACACATTTGTGGTCTTCTGGTGCTTTATTGAATGTTGACATCAATACATTCTACTAACTACAGACAAACAATTGTGTGTCAGACTTTATATCCATCAGAAAATATGTACTACTGCAACACCTCAGCAACTATCTAAGTTTATGTGACCAATATTTAAACTATGTCCCTATGTTTGGGCCTTTGCCCCTCCAATATTTCTGGCTTTGTCCAGATTTCTTACACTAGGGGGTTGAGAGGTATGATATTCTTTGAACAATAGCACGTGATCATCTTGGGTAGACAGTAGTCCAGATATCGTGTGTGCCCACTGTTAAACATCACCCTTGCCTGATGTAATGAATATTCCAACCATGAAACCTAGTGAAAATTAAGGAACACATACTATTGGACTGGGTATCAGTTGTCCCATGTGGATGTTAACTCTGGCCAAATAGCCCAGTACATTTCCTTGCATAACAGCAGCAGATCCATACATACGATACCTTATTATAGTAATCTTTACAATTAGTGTGTAGGTTAGAGACTTACCTTGAGAATACAGAAGTTGACAGAACTGTATTTCAGGGCTGAGTCTGTGTGATGCAAGTAGTACACGGCCAATACATGGTTAGGTAAAGGTTGTGTGGGTTGCCTGGCATCAGCTATTTTAATATACGTATGTGAGTAGGAGTAAAGTGTCAGTCCCTGGGGCCCTAGGTTGTCAGTGAATGTGCTATGCATTGTCTCTTAGCCAATGCCAGGGCATACTGGGCATGCCTACATCTGCATACAGGGACATCATTAGTGGGCTCCTCCTCAGAGTCCTCCTGTGAGTGTGGCTGTGGTGACATAGGCACTTATAAGGGGCTGCGTATCCCTTCCCTATGCTGATCATGTTGCAGCTGCTGCCACAGGATCATATTGTGTAGCATAGCACAGACTGTGAACATATGTGCACAGGTGGCCGGAACCGTGACTTCAGCAACCAAAACACATGCTCCATGATGTTCCTAGTTTGTGCATGTGCCTCATTCTTTCATAGGTGTGTGTGTATTTCTGATGGGTGTCATCATCCACAGTTTCAGTGCATAGCCAGCATCCCCCACTAAATGGCCATTTGGGATGTCCCCCCTAGCAAACATCTGGTATATCTGTGATGTATGCCAGATATGGGAGTCATGATAGCTACCACGGCTGCCAGCACACACATTCATGATAATGGCCTGGGCATTGCACATGACCTGGCAGTTGTTGGAGTGGTACCCCTTGCAGTTGACATAGATTCTACCCCCCCTCATTGGGTGGTGCCTTGATGTGTACATGAGTGCAATCTATGGCACTCAGTACCTCAGGGTAGTGTGCTACATGGTAGAAGTGCTGCTGGCCCTCACCTCAGGGATGAGAGGAAAATATATGTGCTCACTGGCATGTGGTAGCATGGCATCCAGGAAATGGTGGAGTACCCTGGAAGCGGATGCCTTTGAGACCTCCATCATGTCCCCAGCTGGTCTTTGAAAGGTACATGTGGCTATCCTAAGAGCTACATATACCTTTGTTTCCAATGGAATGGGTTCCCCTCTGTTGGCTCTGGGCCTGAGTTGATGGCAGCAGAGCTGAGTGAGTTCTTGTAGTATGTCCTTGTTCACCCTTTAGCTGTCTACAATATCCAGCTCATGTAGCTTCTGGAAGGTTACCCTGGGCCTGAACACTCTTCTCCTTTCCTGCCTAGGCTTATTGTCAGCAGCAGCAGCAGCATTAACTTCAGTACCTAACACATACAAATGTAGCAGACCTGCAGCAGCCCCTAGCATTCTTTCAGTTAAAATTCCCAAGTCTGTACTCCAATAGTGCAGAGTATGGGGGGAAAATCAGATTGTAGGGTGTATGCATACTTAATAGTGCCCTGCTGTAGGTGCTGCCTGCATGATTGGCTATGTATGTTGCATTTCACCTGCCTAATATATCATTGACATAATTTAATAACCCAAGCTGAAGTTAAGCAAGGATCAACAGTAATTAATACATCATTGGCCTTTTAGATACCCTGAGGACTGCAGAGCTCTGTGCAAATGCACACCCAGTAGGTAAACAAAGCTTAGCAGTCAGTTGATACACCTCCCAAGACTTCTACACTCAGCACAGTGGCACACCGCTCAAACCTGTGGAAATGCGTGCCCTATAGGTAAACAATGCTTAGCAGTCAGTGCACACCCCCCTCAGACTTCCACACTCAGCATAGTGGCCCACCACACAAACAGGAGCAGCTATGCTCCAATAAATTCAGAAGTTGGTAGACACGCCCTCTCCTGATGTCAGCTACCTCCTCTGTTGTCACCAACATGGTTCTCTGCCTACACAGAGGGGTTCTGTGGACACAATTACCCCATTATGCGATTCAGTAACTCCACCTCAATTGCAAAGGGATCCGTGGTCATAACCTGGATACTACATGCTTCCAAGCCCTTCCACGTTAGCAACAGCACCAATGCACCATTGCAGCTACTAAACACAGGGTCCTGTAATACATTTCTGTCTCATGATATTAATATTTGATTTTTCCATTTTTTCTATAAGGCATGTTTGCACACTGTGGTGTGCCGCACAAACATGCCAAGATTATTAAAAAAAATAAATTTATTTTAACATACTTACTGTAACTTGTGGAACACACAGAGGATAGTTTTGCTCATATGTGCATGTGCTATGCCATTTTTGTCTATCTACCTACATTTTCCAGCCCCTTTTGCCTGTCTACAGTCCTGTATACAGAATTTTTCCATGTACTATGGACACAGACACGGGGTTTGCAGGGTTGCCTATCTGCTTGCTGGATTGCTCTACCTGCCTCATTTGCATGAGATTCATCTGCTTATGAGGTGATTTGCATGCCATAGAAGTTTCCATGTTGGTGTGCTTGTGCACACCACTTAGTAGCATTTACTGAATCTAAAACTGTTCATGGCTGTGTTGGCACCGTGGCAGGATGCCTACATGGAAAAAATGCATAGGCTTTATTAAATTCCCTTCCACAGTGTTTTGGTGTGTGCATGTGTGTGAAAAATGCCGATTGAAAAGAAAATGTCACAGTATGAATGTAGTGTTGCTGATGTTTGGGTAGTTTAAATATTTGAGTGTTTGTGTATGTGTTTGTTAGAAGAGACTGTCATATATGTAGTTGCTTCTGAGGTTTCTAGTATGTGATGTGGTTGCTAATGGATTTGTGTTATATGGAGTTATGAAGTTATGCTGAAATCCTTTTATTTCTCATTTCTGTGCTTCTGATGCCTTGTCTTTTACTTGTTTGATTGTCCTTATCCCTCTGTTCCACCTTAGCAATATTTGTCAAAACCTAGCCTTAATCCTGTCCATAACTTTAACCATATAGCTTATCTTAAAAAAAGCTTTTTCCATAACAGTACTACTACACAAAACAGCCTGAAACTCACCACATAGACACACAAACACATAGTCTCACACAGAATCCTCTTACCTAACCCTAAAACACTTCATCACAAGCTAAAGTTATCCCTTGTCTATCTGCCGTAGCAGTGCAGTTGATCATTGACATATTTGGTCAACTTATTGATAGCGTGTGCCATTTGGTTAATTGCTTCAGTAGTGTTGATCAAGCAGTAGTTAAATGAGTAGGTAGAGGGTATAGTCAGTGTGGTGGTGGCTGTGGGATTGTCGGATTGCTATGTTAAAGTAAGGGGCATGGCTATGATACTCCACGCATGCATACATTTTGCAAATGTAAAGGAGTGGATAGTGTATGGTCTGCTTCCATTGTGTAGGATCTGTCTATGTATGTATGTATGTATGTATGTATGTATGTATGTATGTATGTATGCATGTATGTATCTATCTATCTATCTATGTACAGTTTATAGCTGTTGTTTCGATTGCAGCATGATGTCCTGTGGTGATGGTGTTTCCAAGTGATGCTGTGCTCCAGGGGTTGTTGGAAAGTGTTACAGAAGAAATCTACTTAACATGGGTGGTTATTTATTTATTCTTGAAAAGGAATCTACCACAAAAGACAGTGGTGTTGTCAAATGAATTTGTCTAAGAAGTTTAGAGACAGGGCAGTGACAATTTTTACATCTTCTGGTGAGGAATTAGTTTACACTGGTGAATGGCATTACTGCCCCGAGTTTTCCTTTGATAAAAAATTACAGGACGATGAATGAGTTTAGTTAGACAGCTGTGCTGTCATCATTTTTGCGAAGTGGAGGAGGTGATGTCTGAGACATACAAAGAGTGTTATGTAGTGATGTCTTCCCAATGTGCATTGCAGCAGGCTTTGATTTCAGATTACGAGTGTTTGCTTATTTTATTATTATTATTATTTTTCTTATATTTGCTAACTGGAGTAGCACTGTCTATCTGATCACTTTCAAATTCAGCTCAGCAGTGTAGAGTAACCTATTGTATTACCATTAAAACATCAAGTGACTTCCTTGTGATGGAATGATTTAAGCTGTTTACAAAATTCTTGGAAATTGGGGATTGGAGAGATTTTTAGTGGCATTGATTCCCAAATATGTGGAGATAGAACTGAGAAACTCTGGTCAGTCCTGTATATTTTATACTTAGGGATTGTTAGAGATGCGGATATATTTTGGTGGGACCTCAGACTGTTGCTAGAATTTCTTTTAGTTCATCTGCTGGCAAAATAGGGTAAGGTTTCCATATTTAGCAGTTTGTAAGTGAGGTAGGCTAGAAATAGAGTGCATCTGAAAATGCCTTATATGCCAGGCATAGATTGCTACAGATTTCCATACTGGATTGGTCAATGCCCAGGTTAACAATGACCGCGGCAAGTACTGTTAGCCAACAGGGTGTTGGTGGACATTGGGCTACTGTTGGCCAAAGGAGAAGGAGAAGAAGAGGAGGAAAGCATGCCCAAAGGCAGGAAAAGAGGAGGAAGGTTAGGAGTGTGGTAGTGAGGGTAGGAACTTTGATTGTCGGCATTATGACTGGTATAGAGAGAGAGCTAGCTGATATGATGGAGAGAAGGATGGTTGATATATTGTGCGTGCAAGAGACTAGATGGAAGGGGAGTAAGGTTGGATGATGTGGGAATAGTGAATCAGGAAGTGCAACAGATTAGCAAGGCGGAAGTAAGAACAGCTATGAAAAGGATGAAGACTGGAAAGGCTGTTGGTCCAAATGGCGCACCTGTGGAAGTATGGAGGTGTTCAGGAAAGATGGCAGTTGAGTTTTTAACCAGATTGTTTAATGAAATCTTGGAAAGTGAGAGGATGCCTGAGGAGTGGAGAAAAGTGTTTTGATACCAATTTTTAAGAATAAAGGTGATGTGCAGAGCTGCAGTAACTACAGAAGGATAAAATTAATCAGTCACAGCATGAAGTTATGGGAAAAAGTAGTGGAAGCTAGGTTACGAAGGGAGGTGATGATTAGTGAGCAGCAGTATATGCCAGGAAAGAGCACTACAGATACGATGTTTGCTCTGAGGGTGTTGATGGAGAAGTATAGAGAAGATCAGAAGGAGTTGCATTGTGTCTTTGTGGACTTAGAGGAAGCATATTACAGGGTGCCTAGAGAGGAGCTGTGGTATTTTATGAGGACGTCAGGAGTGGCAGACAAGTATGAAAGAGTGGCACAGGATATGTATAAGGGAAGTGTGACAGGGGTCTATATTAATTAAACAAAGCTTCAAATTGTCAAATCAACTATTACCGACAACAGTAAACCAAAACGGCACATGACCGAAAGCTACAATATCCGAAAACTATGCCATCTAAATGTTTTGGTTGGCCAACACCAGTCCCCTAGTATCCTAGCTTACTCCCGTTACCATATTCAGTAAATAAACTGTGAAATAATAAAGTACCTAATTTGTGACTATCACTGTAAGACAACTAACATGCTAATGGAAAAAGAAAAACTGTGTGGATATTGCAATACACCATAGTGAGTCTGAGAGTGAAAAATTAAGACCGTGTTACACTTTCAACAGAACAGTAACTACTCTAAGGAACTGCTGTATGTCACATTCAGACCTGTTATTTAAAACCTGCTGTAATCGCTCATAACGAAGCACAGTTCTATGTTTCTTAGGTGATGGAGGGAATGCAGATTGTAGCCTAAGCCAGGTTTCATCAACCTTGTTTTGCTCTTGTACAAGAACATTCAGCACAGAGAGTATGTCACAAATCCGTCACCCAAGTAGACAACAAATTCTTCTGTGCCATCCCTCTATGTGGTTCTCTGTTTGTGGCAGAGACAATTTATTGAGCTTTGAGATGTTCCAGAATTCTACAGGGAACATAGCAGGAAATTGTGTACAGGAAGTTAGTCTAGTTTGTTGTTTTCGAGGTCTACCCAATACATAGATTTCCGAAAAGTATGACACTAGCTCTTTACCTTCAATAAGAAACACTTTTGACATTTCAGTAAATGCTGCTAACACGTCATGTTCATGAAGAAAAGCTAATGCAATGAGCTTTTTCACTGACATTTGAAAATCCACAGACTTGCCATATAAGGTTGCTAGTCCTAAATTCTGCACCTTTCTCCATATGGCTTGCAATATGAAATAAGCAGCCCTTAGCTAACACATCAGGAAAGTTCAGTCTCACACTCCTAATGGCTGCTAGTTTGAAGTCTGATAAGATGAATTTTACAGATACATGTAAATCAGCATCAGACAGTAATTGAGAAATACACTCCCACATATAATTATAGCACTTGTACGACTTTGTCATTAAACAAAACACTAGCGGAACACACTTCCTATTACTGACTACTGTTATTAATCTGTGTATACTGTATAATTGCCTACACAACCAACCATTAGTTAGGAATACTCCATCCATTAAACACATTACAGATTATCTCAAATCCTTCAAATTTTGAAGGGTGGATAACACCAAAACATGAATATTGTTCGGTATGTCTACCATTCTCTTCTGCAGAAACTGACCTTCCTTTAATGTACACATGCTAGGGTTTATAGTCTCTAAACTTGCTGACACAGTAGTATAATTAATAAGTTTACTACGCCGCACTCTGTTTACCTGCTGAAACATAGACCTTCTACTAGGTAAACACACTGAACACTCTGTAGACGTAGTTGCTATGGTATCGTCAACTACTAGTGCAAGAGTGTCCCTGCATGTATGAGCAGACTGTTTTAGGTTGTCACAAGCTGGATTTCACTAGCATCAGATGCATGGTGATGCGGAGTACATTTTCATAGCATTTCATCATATATTTCTCGTGTGGTAATAGCTCGGCCTTTACAATGGTCCTTCAATTTTAATTTACAGCACCAGTATTTTTTGTTTTTGTACACCTTCTCTAAGTTGTACAAGTATCCTTCTACAAGTAGTTTTCCCCTGGTGTCGGTGTCGTAGGTGAATACTATGAATGTGTACAGTCACAGAAAGGAAAGGAAATGCTGAGTGTTGCCTGCCATAGTGTAGTTCAGTGAAAGTGAATCACACTTACCAAACTATTTTACTGCACTTTATAGTGCCAATTGCTGATTATTTCATTATCTTAATGCATGACCTTTACATTATTACACTTACCACTTTGTAGCTTGGTTATACATTACTCATTAACGCATTACTTGTCTTGCCTTATGCATATTCAGTAGTAATGACGTTACACGTTCTTATGTCAGTCCTGACATTCCTTAGAAGAGGCCAACTATGGTTTGTCGGAACTCTTTATTTCGGATTTTTAAGCATTCGTGATTTTAATGTGTCAATCAGAAGCTGTCAGCTATAGTTGATTCGACATTCTGAAGCTTTGTTTAATTAATATAGACCTGTGTGACAGTGGAGAGGTCTGTGGTAGGAATGGCGGATGCATTCCAAGTGGAGGTGGTATTACACCAAGGATCAGCTCTGAGCCCTTTCTTATTTGCAATGGTGATGGAGAGGTTGACAGACGAGATCAGACAGGAGGCCCCGTGGACTATGATGTTTGCAGATGACATTGTGATCTGTAGTGGGAGTAGGAAACAGGTTGAGGAGACCCTGGAGAGGTGGAGATATGCTCTAGAGAGGAGAGGAATAAAGGTCAGCAGGACTAAAACAGAATATATGTGTGTGAATGAGTGGGAGGATAGAGGAATCATGAGGATGCAAGGAGTAGAACTGGCGAAGGTGGATAAGGTTAAATACTTGGGATCAACAGTTCAGTGTAATGCTGAGTGTGGAAGAGGGGTGAAGAAGAGAGTACAGGCAGGGTGGAGTTGGTGAGGTGTAGAAGAGTGTCAGGAGTGATTTGTGACAGACAGGCACCAGTAAGTGTGAAAGGGAAGGTTTACAAGAGGGTAGTGAGACCAGCTATGTTATATGGGTTGGAGATGGTTGCATTGACAAAAAAACAGATGTCAGAGGTGTCAGACTTAAAGATATTAAGATTTACATTGGTTCTGATGAGGATGGACAGGATTAGGAATCATTATATTAGAGCATCAGCTCAGGTTGGACAGTTTGGAGACAAAGTCAGAGAGGTGAGATTGCGTTGATTTGAACATCAGCTGAGGAAGGATGCTGGGTATGTTGTGGAAAAGGATGCTAAGGATGGAGCTACTGGGTAAGAGGAAAAGAAGAAGGCCTAAGATATGGTTTATGGATGTGGTGAGAGAGGACATGCAGGTGGTTATTGTGACAGAGCAAGATGCAGAGGACAGGAAGAAATGGAAATGGATGATCTGCTGTAGTGACCCCTAACAGGAACAGCTGAAAGAAGAGGATTGCCTCCCTGTAACCTGCAAGAGACTGAAAACAAAGATAGGGCCTTAAGGCGATCTGTGTAGGACAGTGTATTCATACCCTGGATTTTCATGGTGAGGAACATTTGAGAGGGTTCCAAGTGTTCCAAGTGCCTGGTTAGGTGCATGCCAATGGGGGAGTTGTATTCAGTGATGGGTCTGATAAGAGCTGAGTACAGTGGTACTATTACTTACTTGGACCTGGATGCCATACTCTTGCTTATGAGTTGGGCGACATAGAATTATTTTCTTACTATCTTGGCTATGTGTTTGTCAAAGGCCAGATTACAATCTACATATGTTCTCATAACTCTAGCTATCTTTTAAAGTTGTTTTATTGACAGAGTAATTAGCTTGGGTGAAAGATTTTCCAAAGGGCACTACAATGCATTTCTCTGCATTGAATTTTAATCTGTGGCTTTGACACCAGTCATTTGTATGTGTTATACCCTCTTGTAGGATGCCAGTGCTGTGGAGGAATCTATGATAGCTTACAGATTACAGTCATCTGTAAACTTGGTGAGCCATAGGCCTTTGACATTAGCCTTGACTTCCGAGATGTATGCCAAACAGAAGTGGACCCAACATGGAGCCCTGGGGTACTCTGCTGGTGACTATTCTCCTGGTAGGATCCTGACTTTTTGGGTCTATTTATGAGCCAGCCAACAATCCAGTGAGTTATGTAGGGATTTATGCCTAGTTCTGATAGTTTGTGAATAACTGAGTGGGGTATGTCCAACACCTTGGCCAGGTTAAGGTAGTTTGTATGCACCATTTTTCCCTCATCCATAGCCTAGGTGACCACCTCAAAGAAGTCTACCAGGTTCAGCAGGCAAGGCCTTCCCTTAACAAAGCCAAACTGGGATGGGAGAAGTGCCCGTAGGTTGCCAATGCCCTTGTTGAACATTTCCCTGATAATTCATTCCATGGCTTTGCATATTAGATTTGTCAGACTCATGGGTCTGTAGTTCTTGGGGTCAGTTGATGGCCCACCATTATTAAGGAGGGATGACAGTTGTGGCCTTCTATTCACTAGGTAAGTAACCTGTTTTGAGACTGTAGTAGAATAATGCCTCAAGATGTCCTCCTAGGTCATTTTCTGGGCTATTTAGGAGGCAATCAGAGATATTGTCAGGGCCCAATGAAGCAGTGTCTTTGGTCTTAGTGAGAGTAGGCAGTACCTGCTTCCTGTATATGGGGGGTAGGATATGCTAGCACGGATTTCACAGGGGGAGTGGGGGTATAGTTAGAGCTAAATTTGCTAGCCAGTAGATTCACTTGTCAGTGACTGTTGTGCCCATACCTCCCAACTGTACCGAATTACTCAGTTTTTACCGAGTTTTGGGGTCCAAAACATGGGGTGCCACAATTCCTGAGTGGCACCCCTTAAGACATCATTGCATGTGCGATGACGTCAGCATTGTGAATCTGCCTGCCAGCCTGTCGGAACTGAGCTTAACTAGATCAAACAATAACATGCGTGCATTTCTGGCACCAGCCACAGAGGGAATGGAACTTAGCTGGGTAAGCAGCTGCGAGCGAGGGAATGCTGCTGCATAGAGAGACGAGCAAGGGAATGGAGCTGGGTAAGCTGCTGAGAATGGAACAAGCCAAGCCGGTGTGTGTGTGTGTGTGTGTGTGTGTGTGTGTGTGTGTGTGTGTGTGTGTGTGTGTGTCTGTCTGTGTGTGTGGGTGTGTGTGTGTGTGTGTGTGTGTGTGTGTGTGTGGGTGTGTGTGTGTGTGTGTGTGTGTGTGTGTGTGTGTGTGTGTGTGTGTGTGTGTGTGTGTGTGTGTGTGTGTGTGTGTGTGTGAAAAGATGACTTCAGTCCTCTTTCCTTCTATCATTGCTTACTTGCATACTGAATATTTTCATTGTCTCAGATTGCCTATATTATTTACTGTTATTTTACTGCGTAATGCATAACTTGTTAATGCCTCTGCTAAAAGGGGCATTTTGTCTAGCCCAGTACGACAGTCCCGGTAAACAAGTGCAGTAAATAAATAATGTATTGTGCTCTCCTGTTTACTCTGCTAGACACACTCTCTTTAATTTACGAGACAATTTAATTGAAAACTAAATGGTTGTTGAACTAATGTCATTAATGCAACTTTTACTTGGTACAGAGTAGACTGCCATATGATTATTCAAATGCATTTTTCTAATATTTTCATCACAAAACCTATGCCTGTATAGAACACATTTTTTAACATTCTTAAAGGTGGAAGTTGTGCGATTTTATTAGGTAGCTTATTCTGTTTGAACGTGGTCTCTTAAAGCAATCTTGTTTTCTGTAACCCAGCATAGTTGCAAAGGTAGTTTGGAGTTACCGTCTGACAGGATTTTTTTCCTGTTAGGAAATCCGAGTTTGATGGCTGCTCCTTGTTTGAAAGCTATGACATGCCTATCTCTCAGAATTACTCAAAATATCCATTACCTCCAGAATTAGTGACAAATCCAGAAGTAATCAATATAATATAAAATATATATAAAATATTAGTACTGTCAGTTTGGGAAGCTGAACGAATAATATTTTGTGAATTAACATACATTTTCTGAAGTAAAACAGGTCTATACATTTATTGTCATTATTTAAGTGTAATCCTCCTGTTATCCCAAAATTGCCAGTTTTAGGGGAGATTAGGAGAGAGAGCAAGCAAAATTTTAGCCAAAATCATGGATATTTGAGAGATATGGCTAGTATGTTTTCTCAAACGGTGCATTGTTTTGCTTAGATTCCATAGCTGGAGTTATGTTGTCAGAATACATGCTGACAGCTTGGAAATGCATGCAATAATCTGTGAGGGGGTTTGTGGTATAGATATTTCCACACACTCAAAGGTGAATGCAAATGCTTTACAATCCAGAAGTTTGTAGTAATGTCTGTACCATACATACCACAAGTGTATGTACGACGTTTAATATATAACTGTGTGAAACTTTCAGGATAGTTATGGGGGCTGGCCTTAGGTGAGAGAGCCTGGGTCTGGACAGAATAATTTAGCTCTTAACTTTACCCCTCTCTTCCCCTTAACTTTACCCCTCTCTTCCCCTTCATGTGATCTTTAGGAGTATGTGTGTGTGTGTGTGTGTGTGTGTGTGTGTGTGTGTGTGTGTGTGTGTGTGTGTGTGTGTGTGTGTGTGTGTGAAATGCCCCAGGTGAATATACCTGATGGCTAGAGGTACTCGGGCTCAAACCCTGAACCTTGGGTACAAGGTAACAAGAGCCTAAAATCCCTATCCCCCCCCCCCCAGAACGTCCACAATTGTGCCTCATATTTTTGTTCTGTTCCTCATAAAATCTGTGGTTTTCTGGATATTTGTAGCAAATCAGTGAAGGACTGAATTCAGTAAATAATGACAGGCATTTGACTTTCAGACTTCATATTCTTTAGAAAATAAATGGTAATGCAAAACCTTTTATTCTAGCAATTTATTAAGTTTATAAGATCAGTATTTGAACTCTGTCCCTGTTTTGGGGGCTGTATTCCTCCACTATTGGGTTTGTCTAGTTTTTTGTGCTAAGAGGTTTAGAGCTATGGTGAGAAGTGAGAACTGAATTCACTAAATAATAGCCATTTGAGTTTCAGTCTCCTGTCTTTCAGGAAATTCCTGATTTGGCATGGTGGTATGTTGCTCTGACCCTAGTGCATAGGGCCCTGGGTTTAAAGCTTGACAGTGAAACACATGATAGTAACACAACATTTTATTCTAGCAACTTTCCAAAATTATACAAGCAGTGTTTAAAATGTGTCCCTGGTTTTTGGGCTTTGTCTCCCAATACATTTTGGCTTTTTCCAGATTTCTCATGCTGCAAAGTTGAGAGATACAGTTGAGTGTTGAGTGGAATTTTTTACAAGGATCTGAAAGCTTCAGCGTAAAAGAAGTTTAGTGTTGCTTATGCTGAGGTTGCTTGCCTTGATAATAGCATAACAGGTTAAATGCTTGCTTTTGATGCAGAAGACTGTGGGTTCTACTCCCACAGTATGTGAATGCATTGCTGATACTGTACTGTGTTGTACTTTTAAAGGGGGTGGGGTGGAAGGGTGGGTATAACAAGTCAAGGGTGTAGCTACAGATAAAACAGAGGTGAGAAAATGTCATGCACAAAGGCATTTGTGCCTCAGTGGAAAGAGCAAAAAATATCATTAACCCAAATTCAGCAACAGAAAATCTGAATTACTATGTTCTGTGCTGCATTATAAGAAAATATTTTTAAACAAGTACAGTACATATTCCAGCATTCAAGATAAAACACACATTTTTCCATTGCGGACAGTGGAGAAGCGAGAGTGGCCAGTTAACAGCACCTGGATTACAATGATAGTTTTGATGCTTCAGGATGAATGTAGCAGAGGGTCTGTCAGTACTTGGTCTTGGACTAAAAACTGGAAGTCTTAAAACATTCAATTTGCCTAGTTTATTTTGTTGTGCATTTACTGCTGAGTTGGTCTGATAACACAAATCAGAGTAAGCCAAGCAAAAAACTGAAACTGAAAATAAGTTTGAGAAGCTGTGCAAGATGCCCATGGCTTACACTACTGTCATTATATATATATATATATATATATATATATATATATATATATATATATATATATATGTGTGTGTGTGTGTGTGTGTGTGTGTGTGGAGGTAGAGTTTTATGATGGAAATGCTCTGAATTGGGCAGTTTTGTCATTACTGGTTCATGCATTTTGTTTCATTGCCCACTGGAAAAATGTTCAAACAATAAATTTAAAATGCACTCTAAGTCTAACAAGTGTGCTGTATTATACAAGGAATATAATTTAATAAAGTCAGGAAGGTGTATCAAAGAACACATGTATGTTTCTTGTTTTGTGTGCAAGGGGCCTATGATTTGAAAACAGCCCAATGGTAATCTTTATCAACCACTGGCCAGATGCATTTTCTTTGGATGTGCTGTGGGTTTCAATGCTGTCTCAATGAATGTGAATTTCAAGAGCAGAGAAGTTTTAATGCCAAGTCTATTTTCATTGTGAGACTGATTTGCTTTCTTTAGCAGATGTCTATTAGTGCTTGTGCATTGTGCTATAAAATGTAAATATAAAATCCAAATAATCATTGTAAAAGTAAAGCAGTATGCACATTAGTGTTTATGGTAAATGGGGCAAATAGCTAGGTATTGGGACATTGGAATGGCTGCAGAGGGACTCTGGTGCCATATTTTGGTTGTCTCTTCTTCTTTTTGCATTTGAAAGCTGGTATCCCACAATTCCAATGGAGTGGGTGGGGTTACTTAACACTGTATGCAAATGATATGCTAATCAATATACAGCTTTGTACATATTTTTCATGGGACTTGTCCAGATTTTTGATGTTTCCAGGTTGAGAGGTATGATTGTGCCATTTATGATCAGTTCTGCACTCTGCTAAGTGTTACCTTTAAGGTTTCTGACATAGCTGAAGAAGGCCTTGTGATTGTCCTTAGCCTGGATGGCTATTCTGACCTTGTGATCATCAGCCTTGTTGGACTTTACTAGGCATGTTAATTTCCTGCTTAGTTGAATCAGGGAGCTCTTGTCTCTATGAGAGTTGCTTTTTCTGATTTTATCTTTGACTTTGTTCTTTTATTATATACCCTTTTAATGTAAGGATTCCACTAGTGGGGTTTGTTTTTGTTGATCGATTTAGGATTATTTCTTATAGGTATGGCAGCCTCAATGCAGCCATTTACATATTAATAATTCTGGATAGGTAGCTGTGTTTTTCAGGTTTGTGGAAGCAGTGAATTTTGTCATACTATTGCTTAATAGGATGCAGTTTGCTTTAGAATAGTTCCTTACTGATATGATTTAGTTGTGTTTTCTTGGATAACTTTGATTTCAAAGGAAACAGCTTCAAGGTTTGACCTTACCAATGAGGACATGACACTGGGGAATGTGATATACTGTCCCATGTTGGTGAGTACTACGTCCAGTATGTTTGATCCTCTGGTTGGAGTGTGCACTATCTGTTCCAGACTGTTTATAGGTTCATAGGTAGGTACTAGGCTATTGGCCCAAGGGCCTACATAATCCTAGCTAACAATGTTCCCTGGCTTACGCCACCCAAAAAAGTTATTTTCCTGTACCACTGTCGAGCAGAGACACAGAAGTGATCCCTGGGGTGTATTTCCTATTTTCCATCCACTCATCAAGATTTTTCTTGAAGAGTGCTAAAGAAGAACTTTGCTTGCAATAGATGGGTAGCCTGTTCCAGAGTATGGGAAGTCTCTGGGACAGGAATATATCCCTTCAGCATGTCCTGTTTATTGTGGTGACAAGGTTTAGGTCCCTAGAGCATGTAGCTCGGAGGGAATGGGATTTCTTTAGGTGTAGCATGTCCAACAGCTCTGGGTTTGACATAGCTTTATATGTTGGGCAGAGATCACCTTGGAGTAGGCGATATGCTACAGAGTAAAGCTGGAGTTTTTGAGGCGGTCAGTGTAGGACATTTGTTTGAGGCCAGTAATCCTCTTTGTGAGGTACTTCTGTGGCCTTTCCAGCTGCTGCAGATATCTTGTGAGGTACATTCCAAAAGGGGCATTGTACAGGTCTAATAAGTGTCAAGTAGAGAGGAACAATGACCTCTTTTTTTCCTGGATGAGAACCCTTTTATGATGAGGTGTGCCACATAGAAGGACTTCCTGACTACTGTGGTGATGTGACTATCAAAGGAGAGACTACTGTCCACCAGGGTCCCAAGGTCTCTTATCACACATTCGGTGTTAAGTAGATTGCTGCCTATGTGGTTGTGCATGGGTACAGAGTTTTTACCAAAGGGGATGACACTGCACTTTTTGGCATTGAGTTTGAGACTATGGCTCTGACACCAGGCATCTGTCTCAGCGAGGCCCTTCTGTAGGATGTCCACATCATTTGGGGACTTGACTATGGCTCCTAGTTTGCAGTTATCAGTGAACTTCATTAGCCAGAGGCCTTCTGTGTTAGTCTGTACTTCAGAGAAGTAGATACCAAACAGGAGAGGTTCCAGGATGGAACCCTGTGGTACTCCACTTGTCACTGCTTTGAAGTCAGATTTGAGTCTGCAACTTTTACAGTGTGAGTTCTGTCAGTGAGCCAGTTGGCAACCCATCTTGTGACATAGGTATTTATACCTAGTTTAGTGAGTTTAGCTATAATTCCAGAATGGGGGATGGTGTTGAAAGCCTTGGCGAGGTCAAGATAGGCTGTGTGAGCCACCTTACCCTCATCTATGGCTTTGGTGACTGCCTCAAAGAAGTTCAGGTTCAGGAGGCATGATCTGCCTTTCACAAACCCGAACTGGGTGGGATCCAGAATTTGGAGGTTACCAGTGTCTTTGTTTCTGAGTTCCATGATGATACGTTCCATGGCCTTTCAGACCAGGCACGTCAGGCTAATAGGTCGATAGTTCCTGGTATCCGTGGTGGCTCCCCCTTTGTGGAGTGGGATAACTGTTGCTAGTGCACCATTCAGTGGGCACAAAGCCTGATGGTGCTTAAGTGGGGAGCCGGTTTGTTCTGAAGTTCATGTAAAATGCAGCCTGGGATGTTGTCCGGTCCCATGGATGCTGTGTTTTTGGCTTTAGAGAGTGCAGCTTTTACCTGAGTAGTTGTGATTACAGGGACTCTGCAATCTTCCTGTATAGATATGGGCCCTTTAGGGGTTGAGGGTGGGGGTAAAGTTAGCACTGAACCTATCTGCCAGGATGATGGCAATATCAGTTGGTTCTGTAATTTTCTTGCCTTTGTGCTGTAAGTCAGAGCAGATCTGGGTGTTGCCATCGAGATTCTTGACATAGCTATAGAATGCTTTGTGGTTGTCCTTAGAATTAGTGGTGATTTTGTTTTCGTAGCTAGCTTTGGAGGATTTTGTAAGGGATCTCAGCTTTTTACTGAGGCTGACCAGGGAGCTCCTCTACTCATGGGATTTTACTCTCTTTTACAACAGTTTCTTCCTTCTGTTGTACAGTTTGGTTATGGCAGGGGACTGCCAGATTGGCTTCCTTTTTTGGAGGATAGCATCTTGGTTCTGTTTGGGATAGCATGATCCATGCACTCGTGTAAGTGATTATAGAGTGCATTTGTGTAGGATTCAGCAGTTGTAACTGTATTGTTCATCTGCATGGGTGTCATGAAGTTCACCACTTCTGTCTTAAGAAGCATGAAGTTGGCTTTGGAGAATTTTTTTTACTGTGGTTTCCTTAATGGGGGGTGGAGGTGGGATGTGGATATCAAGGGTGATTATCTTATGGTCAGATCGGACCAACGAGGAGTTGACTTCAGGTGTTAATAAAGTCCAGAATACATACATTTCCAAGTCTGTGGAGAGATAGTTAAAATCTCCCATGAATAGGTTCATAGTTCATAGGTTCATAGGTAGGTACTAGGCTGTTGGTCCTAGGGCCTATACAAGCCTAGCCAAAAAGGTACCCTGGAAAAAAAAGCCACCCAAGAAAATTATTTTTCTGTGTCCCTGTCAAGCAGAACCACAGACGTGATCTCCGGGGTGAATTTCCTTTTACCCATCCAATCATCAAGATTTTTTTTTAACAGTACTAATGAGGAGCTCTGTTTGACATAGATAGGTAGTCTGTTCCAGAGTATGGGAAGACTCTGGGACAGGAATCTATCCCTCCATCATGTTCTGTTTATTGTGGTGACAAGTTTTAGGTCCCTAGAGCGTGTAGCTCGGAGTTGCAGGCTAATAATATAGAATAGTGTATTTGGTTGGATGGTGAGTTTCTCTAGTCGGTCTAGGTAAGAGTTGTGATTTTCATACGTCATAGAGGGTGCCCTGTAGCTGGCCAGGACATGGTTAGGAACATTGTCTATGGAGAGACTAGGATGTGGGTGAACTCCAGGCCATCATCCTGTTTAAACAAGCTGGAATTATAATTGTTGCTAATGTAGAGCTAAACACCTTTGCCTTTAGCCCCTGTCTGTGGTGCTGTTGGTCTATACGTGTGGAAGGCACTTCAGCCTTGCACTACTGAAGTACTTTTTGCAGCTTTAAACCAAGTCTTGGTAACAGCACAGATGTTCACATTCTCCAGAATGAGGAGAGCTTGTAGGGTGTGGAATTCCTTGCTTAGGCTCCTAGCATTGAGCAGTAACACTTTAAGGTTGCTTTGAATTTTTTTTTTTTGCTATGTTGGTAGTTTTGTTATTTTGACTTTGCCTAACAAAAGCACTGAGGAGATGAATAATGTTTTAGCCAATACCTGAAAGCCCAGGGGTGACAGGTGCAGGCCATTCTTAGAAAAGCAATGTGTTCTGTTAACCAGGTCCTCCCATGCTGATAGATAATGGATCCCCCTGGAGTGACACCAGAAACTAAGCCAATTATTAAATAATTTTTTCTTTATACTATGGCATCATCCTTGGTGAAAATAAAATGTTGCTCAATGCAAGGCAAATACCCATCTGTGATATGTATTCAGAGACAGAGACACATCTATTTTCGTATAGTCCATTGAAGTGCATCTCAGGTCATTTGCACCCACTTGAACTACGATAGAATCATATTGATACATGTGGTGCAATGATTTAAGTAAATGCATTATACTGCAGATCCTAGTTCCAGATAAGCTATAAGATAAGTATCCTCTCTTGTCTAGCCTGGTGAGAGGGGCATCTGGTAGTTTAATAAAAATCCCCTATGACAAGAGTACTAGGTAAAGTGCTTGCATGTCTCATGAGCTTTTTTCTTGAGGTGTTAGGTTTTGCTTTTGGTGTGTGCTTTAATGATTGCCTGAGGATAGGTGTTGCCATTTGACAGATTAGGAAGTCTTTAAGGTTTGGGAAGGTTTTTTTTAAGTGACTCAATGTAAGAAGGTCTATGTGTGTGGTGAGTGTGAAGGATGTAGTGTGTGTGCTCTTGACAGCCTTGTTTGTAAGTGAGATTTTTGACTCCATGGAAGTTATGTGTATACATTTATCACATACTGTGCTAGTTTCTTTAAAGATTTAAAATATTGTCTGACTAGATGAGACAATTGCTACATTGTCTCAGGATGCCATCAAGCTGGCCGTAGTGACATTAGGAAATTGTATATTCATGTTGTCAGGACCTGCATTAGTCTTGGACTATTAGGTTTAGGGACTTGATTTTACAGGGGATCACCTGAGTGGTGTGTAGGGTTAAAGCTAGATGTTAGATAGTGCTATGATCTGGTATTAGTGTTAGTTGGCATGCTAGCTAGCTGCCCTAAGCTTAGCTTTGTACAAAGCCTTTCTGTGTTACAGGCTAAAGTCCTAAATACTAGCGTTAGGGGTACATTTTACAAACTAAATGTTTAACACTATACAGGACATTGCTAACTTCTGCTGCACAGTGAGCACCACTGCACAAATGTGGCTAATTTACAGCAGACAAAGTAAAAGCTGAAAACTGACGAATAGTGAGTAAAATTGAACTGTATAGAATTCCTTTAACTAGAATAGTGGAGGGGAGATGAATTAACTAATTTTACTTTATCTGTTGCAAGGAAAGGCTTTAAACAACAGAAATGAGTCTTAGCTAATGCCACCAAGTTGAAGGATTTTATAAGGCCACTGAAGACTGATCTTTTTAAGAGTCCACTATCCACTTTTTGGACAATATCATCTGTAAAGGTGTATAGGGTTGTCATTGTTCTGCAGCCTGACCTGGAACCATGCTAATGTGGAGAGAGGATTGTGTATTTTTGGATGTGTTTTGTAAATTGTGTGAAGACTAGCATTTCAAAAATATTGCCAAGGGTGAGGAAAGATTGATATTGGCCTAAAATACTTGGCATTTTTGAGTCTGATGATATTGTTGATTGGCATGACTGCTTGTTTCCATTAAGAAGGCATTATATTGCAGATAAGACATAAGCTGTACAGGTGACATAGGCTGGGTAGTATATGTTCTTTGTATAATGTGATGGATGTGAGTAGTGATCCATCTGAACATATGGTTATAATCTATGGAGACTTTATCCAGGGCTTTTGTCAATATCTTTGATTTTGATTTTCTTGAAGAAGAATGTTAGATGTATAATGGGGTACAGTCAGGGGTATGGAGGGAAGCACCAAACATTCATGTAAAAAGTCTAGATTGGAGAGATTATCTAAGGGGGTTGGAAATTGTATCTTCTACGTGAATATGTTTTATGGGGTATAAATCCAAATGATAAAATTAATGAGTTTCTGAATTGTTTGGACTATTTATTTTGGAATTTTAAGTAGTATAGAGAAAGTGAGACTTGTGGCTCCTAGTTGCTTTTTTGTTAGATTTCTGAATGTAATAAATGTGTCCCTGTTGCCTGGGGAGGGATTACCAAAGCATTGTCTCCATTAGAGCTTTTAGTTCTTCTGTGATCCATAGTTTGTGGTTGCGTTTGAAGAGTCTGGCAACTGTTGGAAAATATTTATGTAGTTAACATGTAACTGTGAGAGAGGCTATGAGATTCTCAGTATTTGTGTTTGGATGAGGGGTTAATAGTTGTAGATTGTGCCTCATTTAAAGATGAAATGTTCTATATTCTCCTGGAGGGTGGTGAGTTTTGATGGTGGTCTTTTACAGGTAGCATTTATTGAGAATGTTAAGGGTAGTGGTCACTAAGGGAGGGAGTATGTCTATGTTAGTAATTCTGTGTGGTAAGACTGATGACAAGAAGGCAGTGGTAACCGTATCTAGAATTTGCTCTGATGGACTCTTTAATGATCTGTGTGAGGCTGTCACTGGTGAATGAGTCTTGTTATGGAATTGTTGGGTGTGAGAAATTTCAATTTCTAGTCTCCAAGAGGGATGATATATTTGTGACCAGTGGTGTGTTGTATGATTGTGACAATAAATTGCTTAAATGTAATAGGATTGGATGTGAATGGAAAATGGGCTAGGTCAAATATTATAGTATTGGATTTGTTAATTCACAGATATAAGGTTTACCATTTAGAGCCATAGTCATTTTTAAATGTATTCTGGCATAGAAGGGGAAACCTTGAGGCTTTTTTATATAAGTTTTATTGTACCTCAACCCATTCTCCTTCTTGGTATGTTTTAAGTTGGAAGGTGTAGTCTGGAAAGTAATGGTTGAGACTGTGGCTGTCTTGTTTTCGGCAGCATTCTGTAATGCATTCTGTGTCAGGTGAATGAGTTGTTAGAAAGGACTCTAGTTATTTAATTTTGCTTTTGACGCTGCCTGTATTTAGTAAAGCTATTTTTATTTGTTTGTTTAATTGTTCTGAGAAAGGTGTAACCCTGCACCATTTGAGGCTTTCCAGATTTCCTGTAATTCTGGAAAGCTCACAAGCACCACCTGACAAAGGAGGCTAAATGCTGCTGCTTTCCAAACAATGATATCACCTAAAACTGTACAGAATCACTACCTTTCACTCTTAACTACATATTCATACTTCTTTTCATCTTTCCACCTATTTCCTCCTCACCTTGTGTTAGTCCTCCCTGAGAATTTCACCAACATCCTCTCATTCTTCACCTGTCCAGCTCACTCACTCTTCCCTTCATTCTTCCAAAACTACCTATATACATATATATTGCTCTCAGCTCCATCTGAAGAAATAGCTGCCACTGGCAAGTAATTGTGATTATGTAAGCATCTATTTTGTTCTCTGGTGACAATCTTGTGGTTTTGTACTTCAAGTGTTATTGATGTTTATGTATTTATATGTTTTTTTCACACCTTAACAAAGCCTGAGAATGAATCAGCGCTCTTCCCCAGCTATCAAATTTCAATAAATAAATGTGTGTGTATGTGTGTGTATCTATGTTGGGGGGAAGGGGTAATTATTAGGCAGTTATGCCTTAAGAATGGTATGATGAGTGATGTTGGTCTAGTATAGTTGTACTGAAAGGTAGGAATGTGTCTGGTGGGTGAGATGGAAGTCAGGGTAAGTGAGTAAGTGTGGGAAAATTAATAGCAGGATTAGGTCTTTTTACATGTTTTAGTGAAGGGGAGAATAAAGGGGTATGAGGTGTGTAGTAATGAAGAAGTGAGGGGTGGATACAGTATGGGATGTTAGAAGCACGGGGGGAGTTTATTGGAGGTGACAGACAGAAGTGTTAGCCTGGAAAATTTAACTACAAAAGGTTTAGGCCAGAAAGGATGAGTATTGTGTATGGTGTGAAGAAATAAGGTTAATTAGTATCAAAGGTGGGCTGATGTTTTTTTGTCTGGGATTGGAGTGTATTGAGAAAGTAGGTGAGTAATTTGTGTTGTGATGGCGTGTAAGAAGAGAAGCTTAATACATAGTGATGAAAAAATGTTAAGAATGGTATTGGCTTTTTTAACTTGAGGTGTGTGAATTTTTTGTGTTTTTGTTTGTTATGTGTGTTTTTGAAAAAGAAATAAAATAAAAAGAATTTAAAAAAAAAAAGAATGGTATTGGCTTTTGATAGTCTGGTAATATGGTGTGGCGAGAAGAGGCAGTAGGCTAGATTTTGTAATTTGTAATGTTGATAGAAGTCATGGAAGTGTAACAGAAGGTATTATTATTATTGGTGTAAAGACTGGTTTGTGTGTGTGGATTGAATGTGTGGTCTGTCAAGGTTATGCAGCAAAACTCTGGGAGTCTAAACCAGAAAGTGCACTCACTGGAAGCAGTCCTCAGCCTGGAAGATGCTGACATTTGTGCAGTCACTGAGACCTGGTTTAAGGCTGCAGAGAGCACCCCAACTATACCAAGTTACATTTCCTTCCACATTTTCAGACCACAAACCAAAGGTGTGAGAAATAAAGGAGGTGGTGTAGCAATATTAATTGAAGATAAATACACCTCTAGATTGATTAAACAGCACACATTCCTTGAATTACTTCAGGTGCAATTGACTGTAGGTAAGACCCCTCTTCTTCCTAGACTTAGCTAAGGCCTTTGAACAATCCCCAACTCCAGCATCATTGATAAACTCACCCAGCTGGATTATTAACCCATATATTGTCAGGTGGGCTGCAAACTGGCTGACTGACAGAACTCATACAGTCAAAATAGGGGACTCCACCTCCTCCAGCAGAGCCATAACCAGTAGTGTTCCATAAGGATCGGTTCTGGAATCCCTACTGTTTGGAATCTACATCTCTGAAGTAGGCTACAACTAAAGGACAATGGCTGATAAAGTTTGTTCATGGCTGCAAACTGGGAGTGATCATTGAAACCCCTAGCAATGTCAACATCCTGCAAAAAGGTCTTATGCAGACTAATGACTGGTGCCAAAGTCATGGTCTTAAACTTAATGCAAAAAATGCATTATCATCCCCCTTTAGCAAGGGTGATATTCCTGCAAACTACCACATCAATGGCAATACCCTAAGCACACAGCCAGTGGTGAGAGATCTGGGCACAGGGCACACAGGTTGACAGCAACCTTAACTTTAATCACCATGTCCCACAGTGGTAAGAAGGGTATTTTATATTGCTCATCTCATAAGTAAGGGCATTGCCTCCGGAAAAAAAAAAGAGGTTATAACCCCCCTGTACTCTTCCCTCATCAGGCCAATACTAGAGTACAACGCTCCCTTTGGAATGTTCCTTTCCAAACACCTGCAGCAGTTTAAGAGACCACAAAGGTTCCTTACAAAGAAAGTTCGGGGTCTTCAAGATCTGTCTTATGTGGATAGACTGAAATGATTGTCTCTTTACTCTGTGTTGTACAGACTGCACAGAGGTGAACTGTGCCTTGCATATAGAGAAATCTCTGAGCCATCTTTAATGGAAATGTTGCACATTCGCAAGTCAAATGGCGCACTGGTCACTCGGTCAAAGGACCTTAACCTGGTATGTGACATCAACAGAACTTGCTGGAGAGACAGATTTGTCTCACAGAGGTTACTTCACCATTGGAACAAGCTTGCTATTCATGTTAAACAAAGCCCCTCATTGGCCCTATGTAAGTGTAATTTGGATGATTGGATGGATAACCAGAAATTAACCCCAGGGGTTCCACCTGTGTTCCTTAGGTGCTGATTTTAGTGTCTGCTTGAACCAGACACCCTTGGGAACACTGGTTGAACTTGGCTAGGCTTGTAAGGGCCCTGGGGCCATTAGCCTAGTAATGTCCTATGATCCCATGATCCTAAGTCTGTATGCTACTGAGTACAGTGTCAGTGACTTCAGTTTGTCAATGTACTGAGATCCCGAATTTTCTTGGTTAGAAATCTCTGAGGTCTCTCAAGTTGCTGCAGGTGCCTGGTAAGGTACATACCAAAGGGAGCACTGTAGTCAATTATGGGACTGATGAGGGTCGAGTACAGGGGTGTTATGACCTCTTTTGCTCTTGAGGCAATGGCTTTGCTAATCAGGTGTGCAGTGTTGAATGCCTTCCTTACCACAGTAGACACATGGTAGTCAAAGTTTAGGCTACAGTCAACTTGCATTCCCAAGTCTCTCACTACTGAATTGTTGCTTAGGGTATTATTATTTATATGGTAGTCTACAGGGATACTGTTTTTACTGAAGGAGATGAAAATGCATTTTTTGCATTGAGTTTGAGTCCATGGCTTTGGCACCAGTCATTGGTTTGTGTAAGTCCCTCTTGAATTATATTGACGTTGTTTGTGGATTCAGTGATTGCACCTAATTTGCAGTCATCAGCAGACTTGGTCAGCCACAGCCCCTCCATTTTGGCCTGAACTTCTGAGAAGTAGATTCCAAACAACAGGGGCTCAGCACTGACCCCTGTGGAACTCCACTGGTGACAGGTCTGCTAGTTGAGGTAAAGTCTCCAACTTTGACTGAGTGTGATGTATCGGTGAGCCAGTTAGCAACTCACCTGATGACATAAGGGTTGATATTCAACTGGGAGAGTTTATCAATGATGCCCGAATGTGGGATTGTGTCGAAGGCCTTGGCTAAGTCAAGGTAGGCTGTATGTATAGATTTGTCTATGGCTCTGGTGACATTTTTGAAGAAGTTCATCATATGTAAGAGGCCTGATCTGCCTTTGACAAAACCAAACTGTGTCAGATCAAGGGTTTGGAGAGCAACTATATCCTTATTTATAAGGTCCATGAGGATTCATTCCATGGCCTTATAGATAAGACTGGTTAAGCTTATGGGTCTGTAGTTCCAGGTTCTGTTGCTGTATCCCCTTTATGAAGGGGGATGACGGTTGTTGTTTTCCATTCAGCAGGGGCCAAACCAGTACTCAGGCTGTGGTTGAAGACAGTGCCTAATGGAATTGTTAACTCATGTTTTAGACCATTTAAAATGCAACCAGGTACGCCATCTGGTCCCATAGAGGCTGTGGTTTTGGTATTGGAGAGAGCATTAATGCCTTTCTCTTTGGAGATGCAAGGTAGGGAGATGTAGAGGGAATGCTTTGTAGAATGTTTGGACGAGACAGGGAGGTGAAATATTCACCAAACCTGTCATCTAATAGCTTAGCTATTTCCACAAGATCAGTGTGTTTGATGTCATCCACAGCTAGTTCAGCACATGTCTGGGTCCCACCTTTTAGGTTACAGATATAGTTGAAGAATGTCTTATGGTTATCCTTAGCTATGGTTGCTAAATTTTTTTTGAAGTTCCCCTTAGAGGTTTTACTAGTTGTCTTATTTGTTGTTCAGGCAGAGGAGTGTGTTCTTCCAGTGCTGGGACACCTCTTTTTTATTCTTAGACAGCAACTTCTTCTTCTTCTTGTATAAGTTATTAATGCTAGTTGTCTACCAGGGAGGCTTGTTTCTTCTTGAGGATCTTGTTTTGATCCTATCAGCTATAGCTGTGTCAATATATTTGTGTAACTATTTGTACAGGGCGTTTGTGTGTACCTTAGTATATTTGTCAATGCCATCTGTGGGAACAGGAGCTTGGAAATTATTTATGCCATTATTAGTTGAACTTGGAGTAACTCCATGGAGCTTTCCTGTCTAACCAGTCTAAAGGTGTATTTATCTTTGATGAAGATAGATACTCCTCCTCCTTTGGCTCTCACATGTTCATTTTGCGGTCTGAAAGTGTGGAAGGCATTGTAGCCTTGCAAGGTTCGGGTACTTTCTCTGGCTCTGAGCCAAGTTTATGTGACTGCACATATGTCAACATCCTTCCAGGGATAAGAGTGCTTCCAGAGAGTGCAGTTTATGATTTAAACTCCTAATGTTTAGCAGCATAACCTTTCATTTATTTGAGAGTGATATTTTCATGTTGGAAATTTGTTCTTGAGACCTTACCTAAAAAGGCACTATGGGGAGACAATTACCTTAGCCAGTAACTGAAAGCTTAGAGGTGATAGGTGAAGATCATCTCTGGCAAAGCAACGTGGTATATCAACCACATCATTCCAGGCTGACAGGAACTGGATCCCCTTAGAATGACCCCAGAAACTCAGCTAATTGTTGAAGTCAATCTTTTCTTCTTCTTCTTCCAGTCTTCTTGTGTGTTTATCTATGTGTGTGTGTGTGTGTGTGTGTGTGTGTGTGTGTGTGTGTGTGTGTGTGTGTGTGTGTGTGTATGCAGTAAGCAGTTCCTTTACCCTACCATCATAGAGCTTCTTGTACAGATATTGTTGCATATTTGTTGCTGTCGTATGCAACACTCTCACCATTCTTTTAAAGTCCTTGCAAGAAAAATAGTTTTGGGAACCTCAAGCAAGAATGTGTACCTGCCTTTTAATAAATATTCTAACATAATTATTTGTTCATTCAGTCTTTCTGTGATAACCCACTTAACTCAAATCATTCACTGTGTGCAGAATTTACTCTGTAAAATCTATTTAACAGTACAGGTTTACAGCAGCCAGGAAGTAAGGCTTTCAGAAAGATATCCTCCTCAAATCCAGTACTATAATCTAGACAGGAAAAGAAGATTTTTGGCAGTACAGTACCGCGCTGACTGGATTTACTGGAGTTTCTCTGAAATCAATTTTTTTCTCTCTCATCAATCACTACATCCCTTGGTCGGAATACATGCAGATACATATGCACATGCATTGATGTATGTTTTCTGTCACAAATAAGCAGTTTGTCCCATACCTCTCAACTTCTTAGTGTAAGAAATCTGGACAAAGCCATGAAAATCTATTTAACAGTACAGGTTTAACAGTACTAGATGGATTGCAAACTGGCTCAAGGACAGAACCCACATGGTCAAACCAGTTACAAGTGGTGTCCCACAAGGCTCAGTCCTGGGACCTCTCTCGTTCGGTATATATTTCTCGTAGGTACAGGCCAACACGGAAGGACTGTGGCTGACCAAATTCACAGATGACTGCAAACTGGGCACCATAATCGACTCTCCAGCCGACACAAGCAACTTCCAAAAGGGCCTCATAGAAACAGACAACTGGTGCCAGAGCCATGGCCTCAAGCTAAATGCCAAAAAGTGTATAGTCATCCCCTTTGGCAAAAACAAAGTGCCCACAAATTACCACATAGGTGGTAATCCATTAAGTACAGAAGAAGTAATTAGGGACCTGGGGACCCAAGTTGATAGCAATCTCTCATTTGACAACTACGTGGCCAAAGTGGTTAGAAAAACATTTTATATAGCCCACCTAATCATGAAGGGATTCACATCTAGATCAGGGAGGTCATCGTGCCTCTTTACTCATCCCTCATCAGGCCCATAATTGAGTACAATGCCCCTTTTGGGATGTACCTTACCAGACACCTGCAGCAACTGGAAAGACCCCAAAAGTACCTCACCAAGAGGATCAAAGGGCTCAAACAGATGCCATATGCTGCCCGGTTAAAGAAACTCCAGCTCTACTCAGTGGCATACCGCCTGCTCAGAGGCGATCTGTGCCTGACGTATAAAGCCATGTCCAACCTGGAATTAATGGACATGCTGCACCTCAGAATGTCCAAATCCCATCGAGCTATGCGCTCAAGAGACTTGAACCTCAGCACTGAAATAAATAGGACATGCTGGAGGGACAGATTCATAACCGAGAGGCTCCCTTCACTCTGGAATAAAATTCCAGTCCAGGTTAGGCAGAGTCCCTCATTGACTCTCTTCAAGAGGAATCTTGATGAGTGGATGGGAGATCGTAGGTTTACCATGGGTATCACTTCTGTGTCACTGTTAGACAGAGGCACAGTATACTAACCTCGAAAAAGGGCATAGCAAAATAAATTTAAAATGGGTGGCGAAAGCCAAACACATTCTGGCTAGGCTTATAAATGCCGTAGGGCAGATAGCCTAGTACGAACCTATGAACCTATAAAAAAGTGGTACAAATAGGGACAATTTTAAATATTGCTCTTACAAACTTAGAAAGTTGATAGGATAATAGGTTTTCCATTAGCCTTAATTTTCTGAAGCGTATGAAGTCTAAAACTCAAATGTCTGTCATTATTTTCTAACTTCAATCTTTAATGATTTGCCACTAATTTGCCAGAAAGCCATAATTTTATGAAAAAATGGACCTAAAATATAAAACAAAAATCTGGGCATTCTGCAAAAATCTGTACAGTTGAGGGGTATGGTTTGTCCCACTTAATCAAGTCCCATTTCTCTTCTAACTGGCCGGTTGTACTTTTTATCTCCTGTGGGTACTTCTCTGTCTCTCATACATACCTGAATTATTTAGGTTTGTTATCAAAATATATTCAGGATGCCATTCTCATTGTTCATCACTTCATAAGTTATTAAGGAGTATACCAGTGTACGTAAGAGTGATGTAATTTTGTCCTTATAGTGAAAACAATTTCATAGCATGATGTGTTTGCATTAGGTTATATTTATAAATCTGTATTTTCTGGATTACTTGTAAACCAGAGTCAAAAAATGATATAGCAATAACGAATAGTAAATAACTTAAGATATAGCACATTTTCTCTTATAAACTGTGTTATAAGAGTGATATTATACTTTATTAAAGATCACACCTCTTGTAGTTGCAATGGACTTGGTTCTTATGTCTTTTTTTTTAACTTGCTGGGCAGACCCTACAGTTAGCTGCAAGATATGTCTCTATATGTATATATGTGTGTATATCAGTATCTATCTATAAGTATATTTATATATAGAGAGAGAGAGGGAGGGAGGGAGAGAGCTGCTATAGCAGAAGATTTCAGGGTTGTTACTGAGTGGGAGCC
Source organism: Protopterus annectens (assembly GCF_019279795.1). Lineage (NCBI taxonomy): Eukaryota > Metazoa > Chordata > Ceratodontiformes > Protopteridae > Protopterus > Protopterus annectens. Next base: position 1,169,246,932 of record NC_056743.1, on the reverse strand, counting down.
TCAGGCTTGTTAACATCTCTAGTTTTCCCTTTCCATTTTATTATACTTGCCCTGGACACATTAATCTGCACATTATGGTTGAAATATAAAAATATGTAATAACACATACCTGCGATATGCAACATGGCAGTACAATCTTCTTTATTGTTACTGAGCCCACATGCTGAAAGATTTTGATCCACTGGAGCGGGAAAGACATCATGTTCTTGAAGGGAAAACAGTAATCTCATGAGAAACCAAACTATGAAAGACATGAGATTTCCTTTCATACATACACGTATAACCAGTTACATTTATTTATTTATTTACTATAAATGGGTGAGGGTATCCTCTACATCCTTTCAGATGTCATTCCCTTAAATATGACTCAAACTGCATTCTGCATTCATTATTTTGTATCAAAACTATAATTTTGTTCACTCTAAATCATCCATCGACATTCCTATTGGTTTACATTTTACATTCTCGACACATTCATCTTATTAAGTAATATTGGAATTATTTGGAAAATATGAAAATTCCTTACCATATCTTATTATAGTTCTCATTTAATAATGAAATATGTGCCCTTTTGGAGTTCAAGTCGGCTGTTCCATTTAATGGAGCACTGAATAAGATTTGATCCATAGTAAGCTTAAAGGCAAGGCATATCTAATCTCATATGTGAATGCCCAAGCCTGGTTCTTTATCCTGTAGCAATACCATGTTGCATTTATATCCTTAATTTTCCTTGTATAATAGTGTATCTTTTTAAACATTCCTTTGTATTTTGCTAATATATCACAAATCCCTTACAATAGTCAGCGAATGGCCTAACAAAAGAAACATAGAGATTTAAGCACATCTTTGAACATGCTTTTTATATTCTCTTCTCCAGAGATCATGACCCTGACACAGTGGAGGGCATTTATGCATCTGTGATTCTTGGAGCTTTGCCATCTGGAGCTTTGTGTTTCTGGTAAGGTGACCCTTAATAAATTGGTCTAAAAATGAGAAGCCACATAACCTGTGATCCTAAGTTTCAAAATGGACCCCTATGATGATTCACTTAAAAGAGAATCAGAAAAAAACTTAGCCAGAGCAAGGATACTGGGACCTCTATCTATAGCCAGGCCTTGGGGATGATGTTTATCAGGAAGTGCCCGGTGGCTGGATGACTCGTGATGACTGGTCACTCTCAGCCCAAAAGTGATGTATGGAGCCACCATATGGGGGCCCAGTGCTATATCAAGCAAGTGATGGGCAGTAGTAGGACAAATTAAAACAGACTAGACTCTGGCAGTGGAATGTTGCTCTTGATGGGGAGAAGTCAGAGTTTATGTATGAGGTTTAAACATTTCAGCTATATACAAGCATTCCTATCTTTACACACAGCATTACTTGCAAAGCCAGACTTCTTGTCTGGGGGTGGCCTCTCTCTCTCTTACTCTGGACTTGTCCCTTAAGAGAAGCCCTGGTATGTGTGGGAATACTTACAAGTCCCCAACTTAGTTCTGTGAAGTTAGAGTTTAAGCCAGTGGATGAGAGGGGTGTCCCAATGTGCATGTGAGTTGCCAAACAAAATGCCCTGACATTTATTTGTGCAGATATACCTAGCAGGTATTTAGAGTGAATGGCCTTTTTGGAGACTGTAGGTATGGTTTTTCATAGGGTACCATGTACTGACTTTTTAGTCATACTGAGAGACTTCAGTGCTCATATGGAGACAAAGTTGAAACCCTGGGGAGACAAAAGTCTGTGTAAAAGTAGAAGTGGTAGGAGTATTACATCACGTAAATGGCAATAGCACATCAGTGGAAGATGGTCTGACTTACCTGTTTTATAAACATTTTGATACATGACAACAATTTTAAATGGCTGGAGCAAAAATGTTATATTATAGCAATAACCCACGCCTGGGTGTGGGTAATGTGGGATTTACCCACAGTTGGCATGGTTTGGTCCCGAGGTCGAAGCCCGAGGGACCAAACAAAGACAACCGTGGGTAAATCCTGCATTACCCACACCCAGAAGTGGGTTATTGCTATTATACTATGACATTATTTAAGAAAAGAAATAATTACTTTTCTTAAATAATGGCATTGTATAATGCCTCTTTGCTGCCCTTCCGCAGCTGTCTGGTATCCGCGGCAGTTCTGATGTACTGCGCATGCCTACACAGTACATCAGAGCTGTGGCCAAAAGCAACGGAGAAAGCAAGATCTCCATTGCTTTTTACTGTTTCGCTATGTTAAATGGGATTAACATAGTGAGACAGCTTTAAAATAAGCAACGGAGATATCCGTTGCTTATTTTAAAGCTGTCTCGCTATGTTAAACCCATTTAACATAGCGAGACAGGTTTAAAAAAAAAGCAACGGAGAAAGCAAGATCTCCGTTGCTTTTTACACACTGTGACGCTATGTTAAAGGAGTTTAACATAGTGAGACAGCTTTAAAAAAGCAACGGAGATCTCCGTTGCTTTTTTTAAACCTGTCTCGCTATGTTAAACTCTTTTAACATAGCGAGACAGTGTTTTAAAAGAGACTTATACTAATGGAAAAAGTCAGGGCGACCGGACCTTTTTCCATTAGTATAAGTCGATTTACAACGTGCACGCTGGCCAATCAGCATGCACGTTTTGGAATATTAATGGGGGGTCATGGTATAATAGACCATAGTCTTATTTGTAGCCATTTTAAATGAGTGGCACAAAGAAAAAATATGCCAGATCACAGTTGTATTGAGGAATTATAACTTTTCTTGTTGATGTGACAGACAACAGATGGAGATGTATGTTGTTATTAAATAATGGCTATAAGGTCTTATTACTTGATTCATCTCAGGGAAAAAAATAGAATGAGGGAAGAAAAAGAAGGAGAAAGAATACATTCTTGTAAAGAGTACAGGGACTTTTCTTGTGAATTAAATAATTCATTGCTAGCAGTTGAAGAGGGTGCACTGCAGGATATAGGTGCAGCCTGCATGTAGCTAAGGCATATGAGAGTTTAGAACATAAACTACTTCTTGTCCATGATATCTGTGGATTTGGGCCAAGATTTAAGAACTGGATCCAGAAGGTATATAAGAACTGATGAATGAATTTCACAGTTAATGGTTATTTAGGGTAACTGAGGGCAGATGGAATATGAGCAAAGGGGTAAAACAAGAATGTGCTTTGATTCTGTTGTTATTTGGTTTATGTATCAACAAAGTAATAGTTGAAGTTAATGAAGCAGGGAAACCACAGAAAATGAACAATAATGGAGGTTTTGAATTTTGAATTTTGCGCCAAATTGTCATATGCTAATGACACGATGGTTGCATCTCAGAATAAAGTTAAAGGACAGCTACGTATTTCCTTTCTCCGGTGATTTTTTTCCTCCTTAAAGAATGATCTCCATACTTCCACATGTGATAAAAACATGAGTTAACAGTTTCTTCTCCTCTAGTAATAAGTAGTTATTGTGCTGCTGGCAGTTTTGGATTATGTACATTTCATGATGAAATAAAAAGTAAATTTTTTCAGTTTCTGCCCAAAGTGGTCCTTTAAACCAAACCAGATAATGAAATCAGCATAACAGAGTAGAATTGCTGTATTACAGAGGCAAACAGTAACATAAATTCTGAAATTAATGGAAGGAAAATTACAGGATTTATGGCAACAGTAAAAACAAAGAGAAAATCAGGAGTTTAGGGAACGAAGGTGTTACAGAAGGCATATATTTTGCAAACCAAGAATTGCAAATGTTAGGTATTAGATTTGGTAGGCAAATTGTGTAGGAAGAATTGGGAGCGTACTGGGTGAATGGTAAAAAAAAAAAATGAAATTCTAGTATAATTGTAAGACGATTTAAAAAAAAATACCCAGTGAAATCATATGTATTAAATTGATATAATTATCCTCCACTATTTGAATATGGACTACCCTAGTTGCCATTGCTTCCTCCTCAAATGACAGAAGTTGAAAATCTTAAGTAATAAGGTTTTTAGACAAAATGCTACTAGTACCTAAAAAGGAATATTACTACCAGAAACTAGCTGGAACTAACTGGCTTCCAGTTACCCAACATTCTAATCTTAAACATAAAACATGCCACAGAAGGATTCACACAAACCACTTTATTCCTAGTTTAAGTGCTTTTGTCTGGGATAAAACAAACTGTGTCAGAAAAACCTATAAAATGAAAACACTGTATTTAAATACCTTCCATTGTATCACTTGTTAAAAGACATAGTCAGTAAGATTTCATGCTCGCACACCAACTATTATAAAATGCAATGACCAGTAATAAAACTGCAAGTAAAATGTCTGAAAAATAAAATTGTTTTTAAAAATATTTTCACTTAAATCTAAGCCATCCAGTGAAAAACATCCTCAATTCTTCTAAAAGGCACTAAATATATGTTTCTAATATAAATAAAAGTTAACAAATGTAGAGGAAATACTAACAGTTAAAGAAACCACAATGGAACACAAGGTCTTAAAAAAGGAAGGATCAGAATAAATAAACTAACTCTTCCTTAACATAGTTCCCTTTTAGCACACTTTGATATTAATTTGTTCATTGAGACCAAGTAGTGATGGTTAGCATGCAATCATAATTGCATTTCTAGATCTCCTCTAAGACATTGCTGAAGTCCCCTCATCTGGGATCTAAACCAACATGATCCACAAAAAACGATTCATCTCTGGAAGCCAACACATACCAAAGAGTACTAAAAATAAAGCATTCCTACATCCTGCTGTTTAACAGATGATTGATCTGGAATTGGTATCCGTATACTATGGATAAGGCTATCTGTTGAGGGAAGTTAATATTGACTACTGTGACTATTGCACAGCAGATGGTGCTCACGTTGTATATTGCATACTTACCTGGCTGGCAGCTACAATTCATCTGCTAGAACTCTTCCTGATCTACTGACACTATTGGAGCTATGAAATGCAAACAGTTATCACCACATCTACCTGGCTAAATTTATGACACATCAGACTTATAACCACAGTATGCTTCTTCTAGGTACCTAGAACAGTAGAGCAAACATACTTCTCATACTCTTAACCTCAGCATGGTCGCTGTCTACCTGTGATTGTCCATCAAAGTAAAAAAAAGGAAATAGCCATCAGATGTGTGGGGTGAGATATGACTGGGTCCACAAACAATGTCCTAGTAGGCAATTATCAGAGTTCTATACCTATTCCTGTCAAGATCACTCATGTTGATGAAGTGCATAGAAAAAGTCTACACCAGCTGTGTATGTCCCCTGACGGTGATGACATCAGCAGCCACCTGTATCCTTAGCCAGCCCCTGAAGGCTTGTTCACCCCTTCCAGAGTGCTTGTCCATGTCCTCTCACAGCTATCATGCAGATTGTATTCCACTCCTTATTTAAATTATGCATTCTTCTGTGATATCTGAGCCATTGTGCTGGGCAGGCACACGATGCATGTAGGGGTAGACTGCATGTAGTTATCATCCACAATACAGTATAGCCACTGTTTATATTAACCCTGGTGATTCATTGTTTTCACTCTTACTACCTGCCCTCTGGATTGACCTTTCGCAATTGCTGACACACTTTTGACATATGTCCTCTTAATAATGCCTTCATTATAATGAAGTTATCAGTTTCACTCGCTCTGCATGCAGCATATACATATTCTAAAGCACTATATCATAGTTGCAATAAACACAAAACTGCAACAAAGTTGTAGCATTTATAGTAAACTAAATATAAGTGTGCAGTACAATAAAATCTTTTTAATGGTCCTGATGTCTTTTATCAATTTGTACCACCAGACAAATTAGCTTCTTGGCTATGGTAAGTGAGAGTTGTGTCGCTTGCTCAAAATATTTAAGACCTTTCATGTATTACACACTGATGAAGCATGAAAATTTACGAATCTTTATCACTCAAAAATGGCACTATTCGGGTCTGTGAAAATTAGCATTGCTACATAGGACTCGAAGTCCTGCTATGTAATGAAGCTTGTCAAATGTCTAAAGAAACATGCAATAACACCCTGCTACTGCAGCATAGGCAGTTATATATCCCCTGTATTAAGCCAGGCTGTAGTGTACTCTTTGAGCATGAACTGTGAATCTTTGCCAAACTTACCTCAGTTGCACCTCATTATGAAAAATATTCTTCCTTTTTGAGTCTTAAAAAGTGCATTCTCCTCATTGTTCCACATTAAAAGGGTCTGTCACACATTTGGTGTTAAGAATCTTTTTATTGATACTGGTGGTAAATAAGACTGAATCATATTAATTCATTAAAAGAAGTTTTTATAACTATAAAGTAATACATTTTAACCGTGGTATGAGATTTCTAGTTGAAATGTTCCACTTCTTGCCCATTTGTTCCACATTATGAGAGGTAGTGTTCCACATTTTGGAGATGGAAGGTTAAGAGCTATGCTGCCACAGGCTGTTAGTTGATATACTGTTACCTGAAGTTATCTAAGGCCTGCACCCCACAGGTTCGGTTTTGTACATACATCTGTTGTAAATGTATGCCTGTTAACTTTCATGACTGCCTTTTCTTTATACTGATTGTGAGTGCTACTCTGAGTATGCATTATGTCTGTCTTCTGAAACTGAAAAGCACCCCAGTGTTCCGAGATGCAGACCCTTTGCCTGGAGTGTGGCTCCACCAAATAAATATGACAGTTATTTGGTAATGAGTTTGCTCCTGCTGATGGCACTTCATGGTATGGGTCACTGACATATGAGATTAAACTGGGCAATGTCTGTCTAGAATGACAAACATGCTGCAAGATGAAAAACAGTGCTATGGCAGGTGGAATGGCCTTCATCAATGTCATTTCTAGTGTCTCCATGACGTAAGGCCATGCATTTTGACTCTACATCCAGGGCATGTTGGTAAGTTTTTGTTTACTTATTTCTGTATTATTTAAATATATTATATAGCTGCACAACAAAGGCCAGTAAGTGTTCTGCTGAAGATTTTTCTGAATGTTTAAATTTTATACCACATATTTCCTTTTACTAACTTGTACTATGTTGCACAGATGATAATTGTGCAGTATTGTTCATATGAGTTTTTTATGTCATCTGGTAAGATAGACAGGGCAGGAGGATAGACACATTTGCAGTTTGAACAGTGTGAGGGTATATTATCTGTACTTCCCTATTGAAGGATGGCAGAAAACAATGTGCTAGTCCCGGATCTGCTGCTCAGTGTGGTTCACAGGGGGAGATGTCACACTGCTGCACAAGGCTCCAGATTCATATCTGCCTGTGAGTATGCAATGCAGTTATTAGGTGTGGTCCATTTGGTACTGTGTACCTTTTCTGCAGTCACATCTGTCAGGTGATATGGCCATAGGGAGGGCTGGCGGCTTCTAGATAAGTGCTGGGATACTATACTTAGCAAGCTGTTCTGTATTTAGTAGCATCTTTTAGTTTAAGGGTGTGCACACTTATTAAACCAGCATATTGTACGTTTTTTATTTTTTGCATTTTTTCCCCTAACAGATTTGTTTGTTTTTCAATTGAATTGTATAGGTTATAGGTCACATTAAATATGGGAAAAGTTTTGAAATGATTTATTGTGGTCTCATTTTTTTATACCACAAAAACCTGGCATTTTAACAAGGGTGTGTAAACTTTTTATATCCACTGTATGTTGTTGGAAGGCAAGTTATTGGTCTATAATTTTTAGGATAGCTTGCAGGTTCACTCTTAAGCAGGAACATTGTTTTTCTTGTTGTTAAGGAGGTTGGTGTCTGTTTGGGGTGTGCATAAAAATAGTTCCTACTCATGGCTAAATCTCTGTGCAGAGATGTTAATACTTTTAACCAGAAGTTAGGCACTGCATCTGGGCCCGGGGTTTTCCAGTTAGAGGCTTTTCTTATCTTTCTTTCAATCTCTCTAGCTGTTACATCATTTTATTTCATATTCTGTATCTTTGAACTTCTTATTCTTTCTTTTACTTCTTCTATCCATTTAGCATCTTTGTTATGTTCCACAGGATGTTCATAAATACTTCTGCAAAATGTCCTCCTTGACAAAGAGGATGTCCTTGCAGATTACTGTATTAATAACAACACCCTAAGTTCTAAATCAGTGGTGAGAGATTTGGGCACACAGGTTGACAGCAGCCTTACTTTTGATCACCATGCCTCCATGGTGGTAAGGAAGGCCTCCTACATTGCTCACAACATAAGCAAGGGCATAGCTTCCAGAACAAAAGAGGTTATACGCCCTTGTACTCTTCCCTCATCAAGCCAATAATAGAGTATAATGCTCTCTTTAGTATGTGCCTAAACTGGCACCTGCAGCAACTGGAGAGACCTCAAAGGTTCCTCACAAAGAAAATTCAGGGTCTTCAGCACATGTCTTACGTGGACAGACTGAAATCACTGTCACTATACTCTATATCATATAGACTACTCAGAGGTGACCTGTGCCGTGCATACAGTGCAACCTCTGATCCTGCCTTAATGGAAATGCTGCATGTTCATAAGTCAAATGGTACATGATTCACTGACTCTAGAGACCTTAATCTAGCATGTAACATCAACATGGGTTGCTAAAGAGACAGGCATGTCTCCCAGAGATTGCTTCTCCTCTGGAATAAACTTCCAATACACATTAAACAGAGTCTTTCATGAACCCTTTTTAAGTGTAACTTGGATGATTGGATGGGACACTGCAAATTCACCCCAGGGATTTCACCTGTGTCCCTCTTGGATAGGGGTAGTCTGTGATGATTTAGATCTGCTTATAACATAGAACATAACATTAGACCCTTAAGGAAACAAGGGTTGAACTTGGTTAGGCTAGTAAGGGCCCTAGGGACATTAGCCTAGTGACATCCTATGAACTTATGAATCTATAAACCAAATGAACAAAGGCATGGCACAGTCACCATCATTTGCACAGGGTGGAGGAGGGCAGTAGGCAATGGCTCACACCAAAGTTTTGAGTGTGTGTGAGTAAGAAATGCAGAACATTCAGTAAAATAGGAAATATCTTGCCGCCACTAACAGTAGATGTGTCTGCATGACTACATGACTAGAGTCAAGCTCTGTGGTAGCCCTATATCCTGCCATGTTGGATAGGTGTGAGCCATGAATGGTAGAGCTGTCAGTTCAGTGTCATGACTCTTGACCATGCAAACTGCCTCTGCCAGGAGTTACACTGTCACTTCCATGTCCCTGGTTCAAAGTATTTAAATTAGGGGGTGATACCTGAATGTGAGTGATGTCAGCTGGAGAAGCTCTCTTCATGACTACGTCCAGGACCACAATCCCATGGCCTGCCACGTCTAGGTGTGGACACCTCAATCACTGATGTAACAGTGGAAGTAGTGCCAATATGGGCATAGGATCTTCCATGGCCATGTTGGCTAACACCAGAGGATGTTGTAGCTATACTGACATGTGGATGCCAGCCCTTCCCCAGCCAACATTCCATCACTGACACTGACCGATCCAGTGTGTCACCCATCTTATTTAATGAGTCATCCACATGGTTGAGGCAGTCGCATGTCAGAATGTGCACAATCTCTTCTGAGGCCCTTGTGGGATATGCCTATTCCTCCAGCATGGCCTTACACATACATCTTGTGGCATGTAATTGCACAACAGCATCAGGACAAGGGTGGATAATAGGCCTCCTCTGAGCACCTCTAGCAACCCTCCTGTGTGACACCATGCCATCACAATGACTATGGGCAGACTCAACCAGCTGTCCAATTGGACTAACTACACAATCCTGATCAACCATGTCATCCTCAACCTGTCCTATAACTGAGGCCTGAGTGCAATGGGTATGTGTAGGCATACTGACTGTGTCCAAAATAAGGTCAATGGATGTGTGAGCCACAAACTCAGTGTCAGACTGAACCTCTGCACCCCCTGGCTGTGCCTCTATATCACTATCATCATCATCCATCATCATCATCATCATCATCAGAGGCTACTGATGTTCTGATGTCAGGGGGTATGAGTTCTACACTGCCACTGTCAGGGTCACCTGTGATAATAACCAATAAACACAAGCAGGAGAGAAATAGTAAGTGAAAAGTATCCAAACTTGGTTCCTCACACTCTTGTTAAACAATTTCAGATGTTAAAGGACTACAACATTTTTTACTCTCTCCTCAGATCTAAGTAATGGTCATTACTAATCAAAGAAAGTTTGTGCTTACCATCTGAAGGTGGTCTTTAATGTGGTAATTCTGATGTCCCTGGAAAAAGGGGAAGGCAGTAGAAAGAAGGCTAATAAGCATCACAATGCCAATGATACAAGGACAAGAGAATAATACCCTGCCTATCTACCCTTAAGAAATACCCCAGAATCAATTAGATTGACCATCTCCTACAACATAATCTCTGTTGGACTCTTCTCTCTTGTAAAGCACATGCATTGATGCTTTCAAATGTAGTAGTAGTAACACATGAAGATGTCTAGAATGGCATTACTTGTCTTATACATACAGCATACCTGGGATTTCTTCTTGAGACTCTCTCGGTCTGTTGTCCACATCAGCACCAAGATCAAAGAGTCTGTGTGAAACCACTGCTGAGCTGTCTGGATCTCTGACAGTGGAAAAGAAATGCTCATTTTCAGTGAGTGCTGGTTCTGTAGCAGTACACTCACCTCTAGCAATCTGTTCTCATGCTACTGCAGCTGCCGTCCTGCATGTGGCTATAATAATATCAGTGGCATAATACCCACCTGATGCACCTATAATTTCTGACACATCTGCTCACTGCATTTATGTCAGTGACAACCTGCTGCCATATGCTTTTTTCTGGCAGTTTGGCCAACTTTTCACCTCTGCCACTGTCAAGCAGAAAGGATTCATATAGCATAAGGCTCCAATGATGACCTTGTTTTCTGCATCACTGAATGGTCACTTTTGTGGAACAGGTGGTCTGGGTGCCATAATCCTATATGACATGAAATGGAAAAAAAAATTGTATCACATACAGAAAGCAGTCTCCTCAAACCGAATCAGTGCACCCATCTTCAGGACAAAACAATTGAATACACAATGCTCATTTCAGAATACACAAAAGCTAAGGGAGTGGAACCCCCCCCCTTAAAAAAACAGAAACATTAATAAATTAGCATTACATCCATTCCATTAACATGTCTGTAATGATGACAACAGTAGTGTAAATATCTGCTTAATGGCAGTATTATCAATAAGTAGGCAAAAATTCAAAGTCCAGCTGCACAGACAATTTGCATTGGTCTCTCCACTGCTGAGGAGGTCACCACTGGGCCTCCAAGAAGCCTAACACCTCTGTTAGCTACACATGCACAGTCCCTTGAAGTGGATCAAAAACACAATACAGTTGTCTGCAGTATCTGATGAAATTCCAATGGCATGTAGAAAATATAACTCTGGTAACGTCACAGCATGGTAGAACAGTGAGTCCTCAAATTAAGGGAAAACAGGTGGAATGGGAGACATCTGATCAGTTCCTACATGAATACACTTGGAGCCTTGAGCAGAAAACCAGTACACAAGTTCAGCTGGAGTTGCACAGCAAGGGAAAGAACAGGAAATGGTGGCAACCCTAATGCAGTCAATGATATGGAGTGATAGGCCAGTGAGTGCCCATAAGAAAGAGCAATGGATGATGCAGGATGCAGCTGAAGACAAACTGTCAGAGGAAGATGTTATGGAACTTTCTGTGGAATGCCTGCAGGAAACAGAGACCAAAGAATGTGCACTCAGTTTAGAAGAAAATGATCTAACTGAAGAGTTGCTTGATTTAATACAGATGGATAGACATAATAAGATCAATGAAAGAAACAGATTATACAAAATCAATAAGGCCAAAAATGTTAAAAGTCTGATAAAATAAATAAACATAGCAAGTGAGACTATTAACAGAAATTCACGTGACACAACGGAAGTAAATATGATATATTACTATGTAGCTAAATTAACAACAGATAAAGTCTCACCATAAAAATACAGGACAATAAGGGAAAGAAAGGGAAGAAGCCAAATGCCATCATGAAAGTATTGAATATTGAGAACTCTAAAGCAATTGAGACAAGAAGAGTGAAGAAATAACGGAAATACTTACAAAGACGTGATAAAAGCAGCGCTCAGTATTAGAACAGACCAGGCTCTATTGTTCATTTCTGCAAATAATAAACTAAAGATATCGGAACAGACAGAAAACACTTAGAAGATATGCTGATAAATATAAAGCAAAAGTACAAAATAAGCAATTCATTGATGACCCCCCCCAAATGTTTTATAGAGAATTGGGAAGCAACACAAAAGGAATAGAAATATCATCAAAAAAGAAGAAATAGACACATTTTGGAGAAATATATATGAAGATCCTGTTGAACATAATAAAGATACTCTATGGATAGAAGAAATAAAAGAAACAGTAAGAAGTTCCCATGTACAGAATACGAAATGGAATGAAGTAACTGCCACAGAAACTGAAACAAAATTAGAAAAAGCTCCTAAATGGAAAACCCCAGGCCTAGATGCAGTACCTAACTGCTGGCTAAAAGTATAAACACCTCTACACAAAGAATTAGTCCTGAGTAAGAACTGTTTATATGCGCGCCTCAAATAGGCATCAACCTAGTTAACAACAGGAAAAATTATATTCCTCCTTAAGAGTGATCCTGCAAGCCATCCTAAAAATTATAGACCAATAGCTTGCCTTCCAACAATGTCTAAACTATACATGAGAATTCTTGCCAACAGAGTTTATATCATTTAAAAGAAAACTCAATCATGGCAATAGAACAAAGGGGTAACAAAATAAAGTCATGTGGAACAAAGGATTATTTGCTATTAAATAAAGTCATAATAGAGAATTGTAAAAAGGGGAATAATCTAAGTATGCCATGGATAGATTACAAAAATGCAGTTGACAGTGTCCCACATGCATGGATAAATAAGTGCTTACAAAGGTATAACATACATACTGCACTGATCAGTTACATTACAGTGACCACGAAACAGTGGCAAACCACTTTGCAGCTAAGCCATGATAAAGGACAAATTATTAGCCCAGGGATAACATTTAAAGGGGGATATTCCAGAGTGACTCTTTGTTACTGCTGCTTTTTTGTCTTGCACTTAACCCATTAAGACTTCTCATCTTCTTTTTGTGGATGACTTAAAACTTTATATAGTTCATCAGATGAAGAGCTGAAAGCACAACTGAAAGTGGCCAAAACTTTCTTAGATGATATAAAAATGTCATTTGGTCTTGATTAATGTGCATAAGTAACATTTAAAGCAGGAAAGCTGCAGCACAAAGAAAATATCAGTCTGGGACAGGAATGTGATGTAAAGGAACTTGAGCAGAAGGGAGTGTATAAATATTTGGAACTGATGAAGGATCAACAAGAAAACTTGCAGAAATGTGAATAAAAATCAGTATGGAATGTTTTACAAGACTCAAATAATAACAAAAACAGCCATAACATCTAGGAAGAAAGTCTTAGCTATAAACCAATTTGCTCTTCCTGTTCTAACTACAGTTTTCGGGTGATTGACAGCCCCAAAAGGTGTTGGATCACTTGTACTGTAAAACAAGAAAAATGCTTCACTCATTAAATGAAATGTAAAATCAGTGTATACTAAGATTATATTTATATTTATATTATATATATTATATTATATATCCAGTTTATGTGCCAAAACTATGGCGTTCTGCTTTTATTCTCCCTCTCCACAAAGGTGGCAAAAACTGTAACTTCTCCAACTTCCTCTCCATAGCCATCCTCTCTCCCATCTCCAAACTTCTCGAAAAATGCATTCACTGGCACTTGCCATTACTAACCGAACATCAACTGCTCTCTCCTACCCAATGTGGCTTCGCCCAGGACACAATACCAACACAGCCCTTCTCTCCTTTTTACACTCTATCAATTCGGCCCGAGATTCTGGTAACTTAGTTTCATCTGTTCTATTAGATCTATCTAAAGCCTTTGATACCATCTCACACACCCATCTACTTAACCATCTATCTAACCTTAACATCTCCCCTAAAATTCTTTCTTGGTTCTCCAGTTATCTTTCTGACAGGTCCCAAGCTGTGAAATGGGGCAAATCCTCTTCCACATTCCTTCCAACACCCACAGGAGTTCCCCAAGGTTCCATTCTTGGCCCTCTGCTATTCAACATCTTTATTAATGATTTCCACAAAGCCATTCCCTTCACCAAAATTGTCCAATATGCAGATGACTCCACTCTCATCTGCTATGCCTCCAATCAAACTGAACTCAAGACTCTAACTCAATCTGCCTTCTCAACCACTGAAAAATGGATGCACCAAAACCACCTCTCACTAAACACCAACAAAACTAAAATCCTCCTATTTACCCCCTCATAATCCACCCACATTGACAAAACCTCATTCCAAATTACCAGCCTCAACAACTCTGCCATTGATATTGTTCCATCCACCAAACTCTTGGGAGTCACCATTGATGAAAACCTAAAATTCAATACCCACATCCAACTCAACATCAAGAAAACCCACATAAAACTCGGCCTACTCTACAGGAATAATCACTTCCCTCTCTCCCTCTACTAGACTGACCTTAGCCACAATTTACCTTCTCCCATCCCTTCTTTATGGTGCTTCTCTGCTTACTAATCTATCTTCCACCCTTACCTCCAGACTAGAAATATGCTACAACAAAATCTCTCGATTTGCCACTAAAGCTAAAGCCTCCTCCCACCACTGCTCCTCCCTACTAACTATAAACTGGCTAGAACTCCCCAATCAACTAGACTTCCTCCAATTAGTCTCAGCCCACAAATTACTATTTCAACTCACCAGCTGCCCTGCTTTATCTAATATCCTCCAACCTTATAGCCCTCCAAGACCCCTTAGATCCACTCACCAAAACCTCATCTCCATCTACAAACCAAAGCGTCCTGCTGGTCAGCTTCTACTCTCCTTCACCCTAGCTAAAAAATGGAATGCTCTGCCCTCTGCTCTGACAACCTAAACACCTTCAAAAGACTACTACACTCCTACCTGCTTCTTCACAGAAAATGTAACTGCACTCCACACACCATACCTCCCAACCTCCCCCTTCCTTCTATCCTGGCTATCCTCCTTTCCCTTCAAACCTTTCTCTTATAGTCTGATTATAAGTTATAACCAATCTCCTCCCAGCCACTCACTCTATGTCTCTCTTCCTCTCCTTCATAACTACTTGTAATCTTCTTAACTACTTAGTATTTTATTCCTCCTCTTTCTACTACCCATCCTGCTATAAAACTTTTTTTACAACTACATACTGTATGCAATGTAAAAGAATCTCCGGGCCTCCACTGAAAATGGACTCTTGAGTCCAGTGGACCTCCCCGGTCACCAAACTGGAATAAATAAATAAATAAATAAATAAATAAATAAATATATATATATTGAAGGAGGTATGGGCCTCATCAAAGTTGATTACACGTATAGATCTGCAGTCATAGGAATGCATACGTACCTGCTGACCTCATCAAATCCAAACATAGTAAAAGTTTTGGAACATGAAGAGAACAAGTCTAAGATGAATTCCTTGCTTAGTTTTGCAGAAGCATATCAAAGTCAAGTGGGAATGGAAATTAAACCAGAAGTAGACAAAAGTCTATCAGCAACTGAATGTTGCAAAAAAACAAAAGAAAGAATATAAGGAAAAGGATCAGATGAGAAGGCAAGAAATGTGGAAAAGGCATAAATATAGTTGCAAGTACAGAAAACTCCTGGAACAAGCTCATGTTGATCATGATCTGATGCAGGAATTGTTAAGGAGAAGTGAATTTAAACCAAATGATGAAAGGTTAATATTGGAGGCCCAGGGTAGTGGACTATGCACACATTGGTTTACAAAGTCCATTGAGCATGTGGGAGAAACATAATATTGCAGGTTCTGTAAAACAGAACTGGAAACAGTCACATTTCTTGTTGCTGGGTGTGATGTATTGGGGATTGTTCAAACATTACAGTACTGAAGTAGATGAAAAGCATTGGAACATGAGCCACAATGCATTATAGAGAATTATGAAGTTTATGTCACATGGGTTCACCGACTATCAACATTTAAAAAATAGATGAGAGAAAACCAGATATAGTAGTCCATGAAAAGAAGACAAAAGTAGAGTTGATAACTGAAATTGCTACACCCAGTGATAACAGTGTTTCACGTACAAAGAGAGATACAAAGTAATAAAATACCAGGCTATGCAGGCAGAAATGAGGGCAATGTGTAAGTAGGCTACCCAGACAGTTCCAATAGTAGTAGGAGCAATGGGTCCCATAAAAAAGAATTTACATTCGTATTTAGATATATTGCCAATACATGTAATTCCATATGAACCGCAGAAGGAACACTGTGGGTGCTGCTAAGCACACTTTTGTCTACCATCAAAGACTGAAAAAAATATTAATTTCTCAAACTTTAATCATAGTTTGACTTAGGAATGGAGCCCATTCCCATCATGATATTAGAAACTCAAAAGACTTGGAGAAATGAAACTTGTAGAAGCCATCCATTTTTGCACACACACATCTCTTTTGCATGACACAGCTGATGTCATCCTTTCAAAGATGCTGTGTGTCTTACATGCAACCAGAGTTCTCCTGTGGTGCGTGCATATAATACATTGCTGTGAAGATTCTGTCAGTTGATAGGTAGGGAGTTCAAATACAGGAATGACTGTCATCCGTTTCTTCCTCTTACTGTGCAGAACAGGCTGCAAATACATATGTGAGGTATATATACACAGTGTGCTTGTACTGTGCAACCACTTTTTAGCAGAAACATGAAGGTAATACACAATATTGTTATCCCTTGAAATGTGCAGTGTCACAGTCCTCAAATAAATCTGTAGTTGCACTTCTGTTTCAGCAAATATTCATAAGCCTGTGATATTAGTTTTATTGTTCAAATGCTGACGTCACTGCTTACAGTCAATGTATGTTTTTAACAGTGTCCACACTAGTAAAAATGGAGCAATATGGAACTCCATTGTACCTAATTCATCAAGTAATTTAGTTAATTAATATCACACGTATATCAGGGTACCAATTTCATTACTTGTCCAGATTTAGTCATAGACGTGGGTAAGTGTTTGTACTATCTTTAACATATAGTTATTTATAGTTTTAGTTTATATATATTTTTATGTATATATATTTTTATTGTTTATAATTTTTGCAAGGTGACATATAGTAAAGTTGTTTATAGCAGATACACTAAAGTTTTTAGAAGATGTCTTTAAATATATGTTGTTTTTTAAAGTAGTAATTGATATGGAAGCCTGATTGGTCATAAGCTTTTTGAACAGGTATAAATGCCTTGGGGGAAGGTTATTCAACATGGATCTGATGAAGCTTTGTAAGCGAAAGCGCGCTCATCTGTTTTATTTTTTTTTTTATTGGAGAATAAAATAGAATTTTATACAAGATTTTCCTGCTTTTGCTCCGTTTTTACTAGTGTGGACACTTGTTTATAGAAAGCGTAGCTACGGAGCATTTACTTGGCTGGCAGTGAACTTTCTATTCTTGATGTTTTTAACAGTGTTGTCACCCACATGTGTTATGTTCATGTGTACATATTTTTAACAGAGTTGTCACCCACATGTGCTATGATCACGTGTAGATGTTTCTTGTTACAAGTTTTTATTGTACATTTCCTTTAGAAAGGCTGTATTGAAGACTGATGCTGTCGTTTAAATAGATTGTCATTCCATCACAGTTGTAGTAATTCACCTCCTCAGGACTGAGGACATGAGACAATATAATGTATGTTGTTGCCTAAGTAAGGCATGGGTTTCAATACAGGATTATATCCACATTGGATAATTGTTGTTCTACTGTCACAGTAACAACAGCAGGGGGCTATACATATGTTTGGGTGTACCTAGCCACAGTAACAACAGCAGGGGGCTATACATATGTTTGGGTGTACCTAGCATCAGACAATGTTGTCTGACATACAGCAAGATTTTTTTCTGAGTAATTACAAGGACACATATTCCTTGAATCATAAACATGATGTAAAGCTTTCACATAACCACATATGACAATCGGTGATGCACTATACCATGGCACATTCGTTGATCCTGCTAAATTGTTGATTTTCTCAACTCTTAGGCTAGTATTCCAAACCAGTACTGAGTGACTGTAAGCATTTGTGTCCTTAACTGTTCTGCATGGAAGACAACCCCTCCAATTATACTTTGTATGTATAGAGTGGTGGTGGTGTCCTCCATCCATTTTAGAAGATAAAAATTATGGGCAAATACATCTGATTGAATGACTTCACATAGATGGAGTTCAGCAGTTGTGATAACAGCTCCTTTGTGGCAAATGGGGTTAATAGCCATATTGTTATTTGGAGGAGTTGTACAGATTGATGTTCCATTGTAGCGTAGGTCTGGATTTCACAGCAGTAGACATTTATTCTGCCAGTCTCATGGTGACAGTGCTACTGTGGCACATTCATTGAGTACTGTGGTGTACACAAGTGTGCTGCAGTTCTTTGGTGATATGTGTACAGACAGAGAAACCTTGCTTGACCATGGAACATTGATATAGGACTGATCTCAACTGTGTGCACATGAGCACACTCATTTAATTGCCATCAGTCTGACATGCTGATATGACATTCATTCTCAGGGTTCCTTTCTTAATTCACTCACATTAATTTCATCTGATTGTCACAATACCCATTGCTACCTCCTGTGGCAGATGCCAACAATACACAACTATGGGGAATATACTGTATCATAGTGTGGTGCTTGCATTTCTTATCTGTCGTCACAATAACTGTGTCAGGCAAGAGTGCGTTACTGAAGGTTATTACAAATGTCACACTCTGCTCCCACATTTGTAACACCACACATACCTACATATGGGATGCATAACCATTAGAATAGTAACATGCATAATTTCCTTCAAGGGGGATCTTTCTCATGCTTGTGTTAATACACAGGTCAGTGTTGACACTGATGGGATGGATTTGATTCTTGCAAAAGGAGATTGTGGCTTCTGAGCCATTCCTATTTTCCAACATGTTATATTGACGAAATGCGTTCTGTACAAATATCCCATAATGTATTTACTTATCATTGCAAACTGTCTTCTCTACTCAGCATGTCAATGATATTCATATGTCATGTAATTCTCTTCTTTTACAATGTGAATTTGTGTAATTGTTACATCCTATAATATCGTGTCTGCTTCATTTACTTACATTTACTCAGGAAGTGTGACCACCATTAAATATTCTGACATACATATTGCAAAATTTTATTATTACAAATTTGTCTTTATGACATAAGGACCTTCATATTAATTATCTTACTAGAATTTGAATATTTAGCCTCCCCTCTTACATATTTCTGTATACATCTGTTTGATTTCTGTGCACATTGTCCTCAGCATACTTTCCTGTTCTGGTAACTCATCTACTGTAGTTGCCCTTACCTTTCCCCTCACCTCTGACTTCTTTCTATGTACATCTCTTTGATTTCTGTGCACATTTGCCCTCAGTACACTTCTCCTGCTTGGTACAGCTTGTATTATTTTTCCTATGTAGCTTTTCATGCTGTCTGCATGAGCTTGCGTAACAGGTTTGCCCATAGACAGGACTGTTTACTCTGTGTGTGATTGTGCTGCTCAGCATATTTTCCTGGTCACCAGCACTGTTGCTGGCCATGGAAACGTGCTTGTATTCATGTTGGTGTAATAAGCAGCATGTATATACAATTAGCACTGCTGCTCATTGTGATAACATGTAAACATTGTGTAGACTTTGCACGGAGCCTATACAATTGTTCATGAATCCCACAGTCAGCCCAGCCTAGGAGATTGAGAGTAAAGTTATCACATTTGTATGGTTATAAACTATTAAATACAAGAGATTGTTTAATTCCTAATACGTTGATCATTTTAAATTGTACTTGTTTGAAATAATTCAGGTTTTTCTTACATTTAAAGGGTGTACATTGTCTCAAATCACCATTTTTGAGATTGCGTTAATATCCCAGCAATTTTCTTTTTCTTTGCATAGTCACCTCTCTTTCATTCTCTGCCCTCCACCTGTAATGTACCTTGCGACTCTTCTGCACTTGTATTTTTTCTTGCAAGACATTCACTTGTAGTGTTACCCTACAAATTGTGTTTTTGTTTCAGGGTGAATCTTTAACACCACTGACCCCACTACTTTCCATGAAATCACTTTTGTCCACTAGTCTATGTATGAAATATTAGAGATGGCCATTTAAGTCCTACAACTGAGGGATACAAAAGCATTAGCTGCAACCTCTATCCCACGCTGTCAAAAAAGGCAAATATCTTTTACTCCTAATCTATCAATCTAAATTGCCTTATTTATTTTCAGACTGGGATTTCTCTAATCTGCACATGTGCAATAATCTTAAATTAATTTAGAAATTTAGTGTCACAGGCAGACTATGACAAGAAAAGGTAGCACTAGGCAAAGATTCTGGTAGTAATGTCATTTAATAGGTTCATAGGTAGGTACTAGGCTATCTGCCTGAGGGCATTTACAAGCCTAGCCAGAGTGTGTCGGCTTTCGCCACCCCATTGATAAATTAACTGATCCTCTGTCAAGCAGAGCCAATGAAGTGATCCCAGGGTTGTATTTTCTGTTACCCATCCAGTCGTCAAGGTTTCTCTTGAAGAGTGTTAGTGAGGTGCTCTGCCTGATGTAATTTGGAATTTTGTTCCAAAGCATGGGGAGTCTCTGTGACAGGAATCTATCCCTCCAGCATGTTCTATTTATTGTTGTGGTGAGGTTTAGCTCACTAGAGTGCATGGCTTGCAGTGACTTGGATTTCTTTAGGTGGAGCATGTCCATCAATTCTGAGTTGGACATGGCTTTGTAAGTCAGACAGAGATCACATCTGAGTAAGTGATATGCCACTGAGTACAGCCGGAGTTTTCAGTCGGGCTGCATAGGACATATGTTTGAGGCCAGTAATCCTCCTGGTGAGGTACTTTTGTGGTCTTTCCAGCTGTTGGAAGTGTCTTGTGAGGTACATCCCAAATGGGGCATTGTACTCTATGATAGGGCTAATGAGTGACGAGTAGAGGGGCACTATAACCTATTTATTTCTAGATGCGAACCCTTTAGTAATTGGATGGGCCACATAGAAGGATTTCCTAACTACTTTGGCAATATGATTGTCAAAGGAGAGATTACTATCTACCTGGGTCCTCAGATCTCTTATTACCTCTTCTGTACTAAGGGGGCTGCCACATATGTGGTAATTTGTAGGTGTTTTGTTTTTCCCAAATGGGATGACTATGCATTTTTTGGCATTTAGCTTGAGGCCATGACTTTGACACCAGGTGTCTGTCTCAGTAAGGCCCTTTTGGAGGATGTCCATGTCAGCTAGAGAATCAGTTATGGCTCCCAGTTTGCAGTCATCAGTGAACTTGGTTAGCCATAGTCCTCCTGTGTTTGCCTGTACTTCTGAGAAGTATATGCTGAACAGTAGGGGTCCCAGGACCGAGCCTTGCAGGACACCACTTGTGACTGGTTTAGAGTCGGACCTGGAGCCCGCTAATCTTACCGTGTGAGTTCTGTCTGTAAGCCAGTTGGCAACCCATCTCATGATGTAGGGGTTTATGTTCAGGCTGGTGAGTTTTTCTGTAATACCCGAGTGGGGAATGGTGTTGAAAGCCTTGGCAAGGTCAAGGTAGGCTGTGTGAACCACCTTTCCCTCGTCTATAGCCTTGGTGACTGTCTCAAAGAAGTCAACCAGGTTTAGCAGGCATGATCTGCCCTTAACAAAGCCGAACTGGGTCGGGTCAAGTGTTTGGAGGTTCCCAATGTCTTTGTTAATGAGTTCCATGATGATGCGCTCCATAGCCTTGCAGACCAGGCTAGTCAGGCTTATGGGGTGATAGTTACCAGGGTCTGTTGTGGCCCCCTCCTTTGTGGAGAGGAATAACCATTGCTGTGCACCATTCTATGGGCACATAGCCTGTGGAGAGGCTGAAGTTGAACAGTGTGTTTAGGTGGGGGGTTAGTTCGTTCTGTAGTTCGTGAAAGATGTAGCCTGGGACACCATCTGGTCCCACTGACACTGTGTTTTTGGCTTTTGAAAGAGCTGTTTTCACCTGTGCATCTGTGATTTTTGGGACACTACACTTTTCCGGTATTGTTGTGGGCCCTTTTGGAGGTGAGAGGGGGCTGAAGTTTGCACTGAATCTATCTGCCAGGATGTTGGCAATACCAGTAGGTTTAGTATATTTTGTGCTATTTTTCACTAGTTCAGTGCATATCTGCGATTTGCCACTTAGCTTCTTAACATAGCTAAAGAAGGCTTTGTGGTTATCTTTTGAATCCTTGGCTATTTTTCTTTCAAAGTTAGTCTTGGATGATTTCATGAGGGACCTTAGTTTCTTACTGATACTGATCAGGGATGTCTTTCCCTCTTGGGATTTGTTTTTTTTTTATGAACTAGTTTCCTCCTTTTATTGTATAGCCTGTTGATTGCAGGGATCCACCAAACTGGTTTCCTTCTCTTAGAGAACTGAGTCTTGGTTTTGCTAGAGATGGCATGATCCATGCATCCTTGTAGGTGCTCATAGAGGGCATTTGTAAAGGTTTCTGCATCTTGGGCAGTGTTATCCTTTAGCGTGGGGGCTGTGAAACTTACCACCTCTGTCTTAAGTAAGGTGAAGTTTGCTTTAGAAAAGTTTTTTACTGTGGTTTCCTTAGTTGGGGGTGGTGGTGGACGGTGGATATCCAGAGTGATTAGTTTATGGTCTGATCTAACCAATGACGGGTTGACCTCCGGTTTTGAACACCTGTCGCCCATGTTGGTAATGACCAGGTCCAATATGTTTTCACCTCTGGCAGGGGAGTTTACCAGCTGATCCAGGGCATTTGAGTTGATGAATTCCAGGAAGCGCTGGGCCTGGGAATTTGTACTTCAGTAGTTTTCCCAGGGAATGGTAGGGTAATTGAAATCACCCAATATCAGGGTGTTCGGTAGGACCTTCATGTTTTCCATTGTCTCCAGAAAGGTGGAGTGGTGGTCCTGGGTCATGGAGGGTGATCTGTAGCAGGCCGCAATTTGCATTGCAGATTTGCCCGATGTTAGTTGCACATGGATGATCTCAGAGGTATCATTTTGCGCCACTAACCTGGAGGTGTAGGTATCCTTGATGAATATGGATACACCCCCTCCTTTTGTGTTTCGGTCCGTGTTCTGTGGCCAAAACATGTGGTATGAGTTGTAGCCCGGTAGTGCTGGGGTGCTCTCTGGAGCCTTGAACCGGGTTTCAGTTACAGCACAGATGTCGACGTTTTCCATACTGAGGAGTGCTTTGAACGCATGCATTTTGAGATTTTAAACTCCTGGCTTCGAGTAGCATAACCCTTAGTTTTTTGTTTATTGTGCTGTTTATGGAGGTGGGTTTGACTTTTGAGCCTTGCCTAAAAAAGGCACTATGGGGGCAACAAGAGCCTTGGCCATTATTCAAAAGCTTAGGGGTGACAGGTGCAAGCCGTCTCTTGCAAAGCAATGCAGCTTGTTGAGCATATCGTCCCAGGCTGACAGACACTGGATCCCCTTTGAATGACACCAGAAGCTTAGCCAATTGTTGAAATTGATCATTTTTTCTTTATACTGAGGTACCATTCTTGGTGAGAGCAGGATGCTACTCATGGTTAGGGTCATACTAGCCTGGGCTGCATGATCAGAGAGCTCTTCCATATCTCTTTTCATATAGTCTCAGGTTATTCACACCAACATGAACAATGACAGAGTCATATTTGTACTTGTTCTGGAGTGACCTGAGTGCTTGTGTTATGTGGCAGATTCTGGCTTCCGACAGGCAGCTAATAGTAACCTTCCGCTTGTCCAGCCTAGTGAGTGGGACGTAAGTGTGCCTGACTATAGAGTTGCCTATTACTAGTGTGTTAGGTATTTTATTTTGCCTTAAAAGCTGTGATTGTGTGGCACACTGATTTTGTGTTTTATGTGTTGTCTGGGTTGTGATGGGAAGTGCAGGTTGTTTGGGTGTCTGCTTTGCAGGTCTCTGATGTTTTTGCAGGTTTTTACTTAGAGCCTCAGAGTATGATTTTGTGTATTTATGTGTATTTTATGCCAGTGCTGTTTTAGTAGGTCTGTGTGTGGCTGGAGATGTGGTGCAAGTGTTAACCTTCTCCTCTTGACTGTCTGTTCCAGTCTTGGGTGGAGACAGCTTAGCTTCCAGTTTGGCTGTATAATTGCATCTCTTGCATATGTTAGTGTTTTGTGGTAGGAGGAGAGGGTTGTCTGTGTACATGAGGCAGTTGTAACATTGCCTCAGGACACCCAGATTCACCAGCTGGACTGGAGAGTGCACCTGAAGTTGCCCTTTGGTCATGCCTGAATAGCAGGGTGAGCTGCTTACTCACTTGGTTGGTGAGGGGTGAATAAAGAGCCTTGCCCTGCTGGACAATCAGTGTCAGGGTATATTAGTGCTTGCTATTAGGTCTGAGCAAGTCCTGGGTGTAAAATGGTTTTTGAGTGCTTAGGTTGAGAGTTAGACTAGTTTCAAGGGAAAAACTGAAGAGGAGACTTAGTGGAGCCGGAAATAATTTAACCGTAGCTAACCAGCATTGCCCAGTGCGCAAAACCATGCAAACACGGTTTTTATAGTAGGGAAATGAAAGAGATAGAAATTAGCCCAAAATGGCCTATAAACTACTAACTTCTGGGCTGGAACCACTCCTCAAGGGACAGATAGGTTGCTCAAAGCTCCCCTCTCTCACAGGTGAACAGAGAAACTTTTTTCCATCCAAGTAAGGTATGGGCAACTCAGAAACTAGTATCACAGCCCTGAATTCAGCACTAGCCTGAAAACTGGACTATATTAGCTTAGAAAGGTGGGAAACAAGGAATTTTTTTTTTGTTTGTTTTTTTGAAAAGATAAGGCAAAAACAGTAATAAATACACTTAAAACAGCTTTAAACGACTACAAACGATCAGAAAAGGCTATCACACTTTAGTGTGTAGTCTACAACAATTAAACAAATTATTTAAACAAAAACAACTTTTTAAAAGTACAGGCAGTCAAATAAGTACAATATGTGAAAAAAACAAGCTTTTAAATCACAATAAATGCTGGAAAATCTGCAATCTTGTAATAGCAGACAAGATTTTTCAGTGAAACTATAGTGGTATCTAAAATGCTGCACTGTAGTCAGACCATTCACCTGTTGTATAATTTTTTTTTTTTTTTTTTTTTGCAATTTATCACGTAAACACATTAAATAATTTCAGTCATGTGATCAGTGTCTTAGTGTAGGAAAACCTATTTAACCATTTCATTCTACTGCTGCAGAGCTGTTTTGCTGTGTTGATGTTATTATCAAGACCATCATCATAATTATGATCATATATCTCTATATCTCAATGAAGATAAGCTATTGCTGAAGTGACTTTTAAGAGGTTTCCTTTTTCCACCTCTCCTTTGTTTCCCACCTGACACACCGCTGGCCCTCTGGCTTATCACTACACCCCACTTTGATCCCCCAACGTAACCCTACAGCTCTTTACCGGCAGTCCTGGATATATATCCCTACACAAGGTCGGCCCCCAATTACTTTGCAGATGGACCTCATGAATGCTGGGGAGTGAGGACCAGCAAGGGACCAGTAGATGAGTAATGGGAGCCATTATGTCATGAAGGTTGGTTAATATCCCTACCTCCAGGTGCAGTGAAGTGCAATCCCGTAAGCATGCTTGGTGCATGTATCTGTCCATGAGATAAAGGACATCATGTCATTTCCAATAGGTCCATTGGCTGTGTTTTTAAATGTTCTTTTATTCTTTTAAATGCCCTTATTTGGTTGTTCTTTAAGTTTTAGAATCTTAGTAACATATCTCATTGCTTAGAGTTTCTTGTTTTATGAAAGAACAAACCATTCTTATTAGACCTCATCTGAACTTTTACATGCTGAAATTATTTTACCATTTCTTGTTAAAAGACAAGCCATTAGCAATTTAATGGAATCTCACTTAAATACCTCTTCCATTATTCGTTTTGATGGCAAGAATATAAATATCAAAAATGTACTTTTAACATGTCTGTCATGTGAGAAATATGTCACGGCCAAATACTGATAGACATTTTTTCTTTGCAGGATTGACTTCATGTGTTGCCACAAAGTTCTTGATTCATCATATTAATATGGTATTGAATAAAATGTATCAGAGATGCAAAAGCAAATTTCATTTAGGTCTTTTAAATGGCATATTTTGATGAAAAATGGGTGCAGAATGCTATGCCAAAACTGGACACAGCAGTATATTATCTAATGCTCACATTTTTCTTTGGCAATTTTTGATTTTGTTTCATTTTGGTACAGTTCATGCCACTCAATCTCATAGCACTAGTATTCTGGGCAAAGTGAAAAATAAATGGGGGGGGTGGCAAAATCAAGGACAGATTTAACTATTGTTTTATAAACTTATAAAGTTGCTAAAATAACATATTTTGTGTTAGCAGTTAGCATACATTTTCTGAAGGATATGAAGTTTGAAACTCAAATGTCTATCAAGATTTAGTTACTTCTTTGACGACCCTCCACTGGACCAATAAACATGGAGCCTCTATCCTCACCACTGGCACATGTGAGGAGTGTTCACTGAGAGAAATGACAAGTACACACAGTATTTCCAGATGTAGGCCTCTGCATCAAGTTCAATTTCCCTTAAGAACACACAAAGACCACAGTCAGTCCAGGGCTGGTTTCTCCCTCTTTCTCCAGATCCCCAGTAAGACTCCTCACTGGCACAGCTATAGCATTGAGATCTCAGCTGAGTAACCAAACCAAGACCTCCAGCACCCTCTTTGTCCAACTAGTGCTTTATGTCCCAATCCAAGTAGCTGACACACACACACTACTGGGAAGGCTGGCACAGGTTTACTGGCTATGCCCCCTTCTGCCCAGACTATAAGGTAGTTTCTACTGCCACTGGTCACTCTGTATCAGCTACTTTAAAGCCCTTAGCAAAGGGTGTCCAATTTTACTGTGTAATATTAATATTAACACAAATGTTAGTTTTACCAAGAGCAGGGCTATTAAGAGTGGCCCACAGTGTCACCAAATAAATATGCAAGTACTCTCAAAACTTAAATATCTCTACAGAAATCAGCCACAATGAAAGGTTTAAATATATTTAATAATAAATAATAAAAGAACAAGACAATACTAAATATATATTCACAGTGACATCAGAGTTCAAAACCACAGGAAATATTTAAAACAACATTGCAGGACATTCTCAAATAAATGAAGAAAAATATCTGAACTAAGCTTCTCTATATTCCTGACTATATCTAAGAGAATTATACTATAACCTAGTAACTTACTATCAGAGCAAGGCAGATATGGTGAATGGATCTTCTAGTTGTTGTCAGGTGCCAGACAGAATGCATAATGCTCTGTCTCACTAAGAGACTTCTCAAAATAATATCTCAAACATTATTGCTGGGCTAGCTTGCAGAATGACATCATTTCTTTTCATCTGACTTCTAGTCCCCAGCCCAAAACAACTATTGTTGGCAGCTGGTAGAATTTATCATCACACATCTTTCAGCTTTTCCCGGTTAGGGGTCTCCACAGCACATCACCTGTCTGCTCATGATTGGCAGTGGAGTTTTACACTGCCAAGTTGCCAGCCCAGCACCCAACCTTCCACAGAAGGCACATACACACAAGCACTCATGCCTAGAACCAATGTAGAGTGTCCAGTCCACCTACAGCATGTCTTTGGGATGTGGTAGGAAACCAGAGCACCTGTTAGAAACCCACATGACCACAGGGATGACATGCAGACTCCACACAGAAGGCACCCCAGCCAAGGATTGAACCGGAGAGCCTCTTGCTGGGAGGCAGAAATGCTAACTGCTGCACCACCATGGCTGCCCAGCTGGTAAAATTTCGTATCTACCTGTAAAAATATGTAGACCTCAGATCTTTGGCAGATGCTGGAAGTCATAAAACAATTGCATTCCTTCACATTTCAAAACTAGTAATTATTTCACCCTAAAGACAATACAGAAAGCTCCCCAGTACAGACATTATGTCTCTTGCTGCATTGAAAACTGAAAGATACCATCTTTTATGGCCTAGCCATAAAGTAATTTAATTTCAGTTATTTTTCTGAAGTTAACCTCATGTATTCCAGTTTCCACTGTTAAAATATATACATTTAAATAGTTACAATAGTGCATGTACTTTTCTGTTTTCTCCAGCAGAGCCATTTCAAACACAAACACTTTATAAAATACCCATTCAATGCACGTCTGTTCAAACCAGTTTGATATACACATGACATACAGTTCTAATACATTTATAACACAAGCATCTTATATAAATCATTTTGATATTCATAAATGACATATAATTATTTACAAAAGTCCAGCTAGCTGTGCTGGCACTACCTCCTTTCATGACAACTCCAAAACTAACTAATTTGTCAGAAATCTACAAATATTATAAGGAACAGATAAAAAATATGAGGCAAAAATCTGGAGTTTTTGCAAAATTCAGGCCAGTTGAGAGATATGGTCACATTTGCTGGCTAATTTATAGATGTCCACTATTCCACAAAGGCTGTCTCAGAATCCTGCCAATCTGATGGCTGCTTGCTACAGATCTATGAAGCCTGTTTTGTTCTGTTAACAAGTAATAAGCTGACAGAGTAAGGGTGGTTTCCTTCCACCCTTTTCTACAAGCAGTTTCACATGTGAGTCCAGACATCATGTTGTGTGTTATTGTGCTGGTTATTTGGTTCTTTGTGGGTAGAAAATGGCCAGCATTCTTAAGCAGGCTGAAGTGTGACTGTTTATCTCCTTTTTGTGGAAAATGGAATGATGCTTCGCACCATTACTTTATATCTGTCACCTGAAGAAGGACAGCAATGCTACGAGTTCTCAGTCCTTCTTTTTCTGTCTGGTCATCACTGATCAGAGTCTGTTTTCAAATCTAGACATCTGCTATCACAGATTAAAAGCTCACTGCTATACTAATGTGCCTGTTACTAATAGTATGTTTACTACTCTCTCCTGTCAGAGTGATAGGTGAACACGTTCAGATCATTGGTGGATGCCATGCTCCACATACACACATCATTCCTTCAAAATCATAGGTTGGGAAGACTGGAACACTCACAGTCATTATAGCATTGTGGTACTCAGATGAAAAGAACATGCCCAGTGTCAGTATTCTACCTAAAAGGAATGTTAGATGGGGACTGGATATGTACGAGTTATCATTTACAGATATTTGATAGCTTATTTGGAAGAGGTTGAATTGAAGGAATTGTAATGAGATATTTCATTTTGGGACAAAAAAAAACTTAGACCTTTTGCAGCTTACTGGGGAAAGGTGAGAGCTCTTACAATTCTGCATGTCTTTGCTGGTGATTATAATAAAAGCAAGGAGAACAGGGGGCTGTACCAACACAGCACCGCAGTGTGATCTGGTGATCTTTGTGTGTGTGTGTGTGTGTGTGTGTGTGTGTGTGTGTATGTATTGTACGTGTTGGGGCTCAACTGTAAGAGCCTTAATCAGTCATGTTTTTCTGAAATTAATTTCAGCATTCTCATGTAGCTTATTTCATAATATGTATAAGTAGCATGGACAATTACATCATAATTATAGATAACTGGATATTCCTTTTGATGTTATGTTTATAGTGAGAGTGTTGAGAGGGCATATGAGAAAGGAGCCTTTTACTAGTTCACCACTGAGATGCATTAATGAGCAGTTTTGTCTTTTGCAAATGAAGTCTTACATAAAAGGAAAAAGCTATGTTATGACTATTGAAAGATAAAGTTAATGATGTGGCTAAAATGTGGAAATATGAGGAAACAATTACCAGTAGGACATACTAGTTAAAAGAGTTATCCAAGTATTAGCCATTGGTATTGCTATTGGTATATGAAGTCATTTTCCAACTCATCATCAGCCCTCTTTTTCCCATTTTTCTACATAGGGTCAGGGTATCATGTTAACTGTCACCATCTCTCTTGATTCAGTGCCACACTCCTGCCTTCTTCAACACTCATACCTGACTGTCGCAGATCTTCTTTCACACAATCCATCCACCTCTTTGCTAGATGACCTCATTTCCTCTTACCTTCTACCTGTCTGTTCTAAATCTTCATCACCAGATTATATTCTTTTTCTGCATGTGTCCGAACCACAGTAATCTATTCTCTTTGATCTCTTCTGTAATTAAAGCTACTTTGGTTTCTGCTCTTATGTCCTTATTTCTTCATCTGTCCCACAGTGTGCATCCTAGCACCCTTCTCAGGCACTTAATTTCCATCACCTCTATCTTATTCATCTGCTCTGCCTTTACTGCCCAGGTTTCTGTACCATACAGTAGTACTGGTCACACCACTCTCATGCACCTTACTTTTCAGCTTCCTTGACATACTTCTGTCATACACTACACCCGACACACTGCCAGTTGGCTGCAGCCCCTCTGATTCTAGCTTTGACCTCTTCATTTAGACTACCCTTCTCCTCAGCCAACCCTCCCAGATACTTGAAGCTGTTTACCTGTTCCACTATTTTCCCTTCTATCGCTGTTCTCAGCTTCTTCTGATTTCCCCAATGTGCTGCCATTACCACTGTCTTATCTATGCTTTGTTTCTCCCCATGTGCCTTCAGTTTTGCATTCCATTTCCCTATTCTTTGCTGAAGCTCTTGCTTAGAGTCTGCCTGTACAGCCACATCGTCTGCATACAACAGCTTTGTTGCTCAGGGTCTGCCTGTACTGCCACATCATCTGCATATGACAGCTTTGTTGATCTGTCACCAACAACCTGTTTGTTCATGTAGTCCATCACCAGTATGAACAGTGGTGGGCTCAGAGATGAACCCTGGTGTACACACACTCCCACTGGGAACCCCTCTGTAAGGCCGTACACTGTTTGTACTTGAGTCATTGTTAGAATTAGTGCAGGCTATGTACAAGAGCCCAGTGTTTCTGGAACTTCAAACCATCGCAGTACTGCCCAGATCAGCTTTTTTGGGACCTTGTCATATACTTTCTCCAAGTCTAGGAATGCCCAGTTGGACTCTTTCCTCATCTGTAGCTTCTTCTCAGCTATCTGTCTCACTGCAAACAATGGGTCACTTGTACTGCATTCTGATCTGAATCAGAACTGTTCATCTCCCATCTTATATTCTACTACTCTGCATATCCATTTATCAATCACTCTCTCCAGAAGTTCATGTAATGTGATAGGAGTTTGATACCTCTATACTGCCCACATTTGTGGATTTTCCCTTTTTTCTTGTGCACTGGCATGAGTATGCTTATTCTCTGGTCATCTGGGATACACCTTTCTCTCCAGACTGCTATGAGTACCCTCAGGAGCCATTTCTCCCCTATCTCACCCAACATCTTTATCATATCTGCTGTGACCTCATCTGAGCCTGCTGCTTTCTCTTACTTCATTTTCCTTAGTGCTATTCTTACTTCTTCTAGGGTGGGCTCCTCTTTCTTCTCTCATCTTATGCTGTTTCTGGGGCAGTACAGCGTCTGTGATGTTTTCTTCATTCAGAAGCTGCTGGAAATATGTTTTCCATCTGCCTTTGATGTCCTGTGGACTGGTGAGCATGTTGTTGCTGGCATCCCTTATGAAGAGTGTCTGACTATCACCTTTATCTTCCTGTCTTTGCCTTGCAACCTGATATAGTTTCTTTGTACCACCTTCTGAGTCACTTTCCAGAAGCTGGTAGAGTGCCTCTGATGCCCTATTCTTTGCTATTGCAACTCCTTTCTTAGCTTTTTTGTTCTCCAAACAGTATTCCTCCCTAGCCTGCTTGGTCTTTTCTATCTCCCAGTTTTTCCTGCACTCCTTCTTTCTTTTGATCACTTCTTGGACTTCTACATTCCACCACCAGCTTTCCTTATGTACCTTATTTCCATTCAGCAATTGCATACCAAAAAGTGTATCGAAAAATTTTGTGGAGATGAATCAGGTTAGTGGTACAGGCAAATCTCTTAGCCCTGTGCAAATTTACCTGTCTTTAACAAAATAATAGTTTTATTTTTTTGGAGTAAAATTAAGAAGGATGAGCTATTTAAATTGGAAGGAGTAACCTGAAATAACAAGATACTGCAGGACTAAAGGAAAAGTTAGAGCTGGTGACACATATAGTAAAGACAAATAGTTTGGTTATGTCTGAGGAAATGAATTGTGTTGAAAACAAGAACATGGTGAAAATGTATTCTGCTTGGATGCTGTTTAAAGGATAGTTTAAGGAAGCGAAAGGGAAAATGGAAAGGCAAGAAACAGCTAAGGAAGAATTACCTATGGAAAGATGGTGAAGGAGTGGGAAGAATGCAAGCTGAGAGCTGTTTGAGTCAGTAACTGAAAAAAGGAGAACAAGTCATATAAGATGAGGATGGAATAAAGCAAGACATGGAAGGTGCAAAACGCAAAGGAAATCTGAAAAAAAATCTGAACATTAATGAAGAATTTAAGTTTTGGTGGAATAAAATATATGAATGTTTGGAAAGTTCAGGGTCTTCAAGATCTGTCTTATGTGGACAGACTGAAATGATTGTCTCTTTACTCTGTGTTGTACAGACTGCACAGAGGTGAATTGTGCCTTGCATATAGAGCAATCTCTGAGCGATCTTTAATGGAAATGTTGCACATTCGCAAGTCAAATGGTGCACTGGTCACTCGGTCAAAGGACCTTAACCTGGTATGTGACACCAACAGAACTTGCTGGAGAGACAGATTTGTCTCAGAGGTTACTTCACCATTGGAACAAGCTTGCTATTCATGTTAAAGCCCCTCATTGGCCCTATGTAAATGTAATTTGGACGATTGGATGGGTAACCAGAAATTAACCCCAGGGGTGCCACCTGTGTCCCTTAGGTGCTGATTTTAGTGTCTGTTTGAACCAGACACCCTTGGGAACACTGGTTGAACTTGGCTAGACTTGTAAAGCGCATTTTAGCGGGCTTTTCCAGCTATTGAGAACTCAGCACAGCTCCTCGTGGTGGCCAGCAGTGTTCCTCTAGCAGCAGAGACCAGAAAAGACTACCTTTCCAGATTTTAAGTATTTTTCTTGGCTTTTTTCGACTTTTTGTGCCTTTCGACTACTGTTTCTGCTTGTTTTATCAAAGTTTGCACTGTTTTTACTGTGTTTATAAGCTAAAACTGTTTACTGCACTTGCTAGTTTAAGTTTTGCCTAAAAGTTAAACTACAGGCTAATACATCAAGTGTACTAGCTTTTGATAGCATTTAGTCGAAAATCATAGCATTTATTGTGTTTTCTGCTTTTCTGTAAAAAAACTTGAAAAAAAAAAAAATATCCTTGTTTTCCATACTTTCCTAACTAGTGTTCCAGAGACCAGATTTTGCTGATCCCTGGGCTTTGTCTTGGTTCCTGTGTTTCTCCATTTTCCTTGTTTGGTCAGGGGGAAGTTTCTTTACTCACCAGTGAGAGTGGGGAGTACTGAGCTGCCTGTTTGTCCTTAGAGGAGTGGTTTAAGGCAGTAACTTGTAGTCTATTGGCCATTTTGGGTCATTTCCTGTCTTTCCAGCCCCTGCTATAAAGCATTTTAAGCTGCTTTTAGCGCGCTTTAGCGTGAATTAGCGCGATTTAGAGCGGAGTTGCCACTGTTGCACACTAGGGCAGCACCGGTTAAGCAGGTTTAAACTATTCGGGCTACCTAAAGTCCACTCTTCAAATTTTCCCTTAAAACTACCTTCCTCGAACTATACTACTGTTCTAATCAGCGTATCCTATAACTAAAAAGATCATCTCTACTTGACTCCAAGTAGACTATTCTCTATCTGTTAAACCTAGCACTTGCTCCTACAGTACTTATTACCTTGATACAGCACTCTTGTCATAGATAGTACCCCAAAAAGGCAAACCCCCATTTCTCGGTCACCCACATCCCCCGGAATCTCTTTTAAAGTTTTTGTCTATTCCTTCTAGCATGTCGAGGGATCAGTTGCTAGTGTCCTCTCCTGCTCAGCTGGTGAACCTGGGAATATTGAGGCAATGTTACAATTGCCTCATGTACACAAACAACCCTCTCCTCCTCCCACAAAACACAAATACATGCGAGAGATGCAACTATACGGCCAAACTGGAGGCTGAGCTCTCTCAACATAGGACTGGCAAGACCAGTCAGGAGGAGAAGGTTACCACACACACTATAGACCCAGTCTCACATAGCACCATCACAACCTCAAATCATACACATAAACACACAAAGACATACTCGGAGGCTCTGATCAAAAATCTACCAAAACAGCAGAGGCCACCAAAGCAGACACCCAAACAACCACCACCTCAGAACACAACACCTGCAACACATAGACCTCACAGTCAGAGTGTCAAACAGTCACAGCCCTTAAGGCCAAACACAATGCCAGACACACTAGTCATTGGTGACTCCATAGTCAGACACACTGACGTCCCGCTCACCAGACTGAGTAAGGAGAGAGTTACAGTAAGCTGCCTGTTGGGCTAGAATCCGCCACATAACGCAAGCACTCAGGTCCCTCAACAGCAGGTACAAACACGGCTCAGTCATTGTCCCGGCTGGTGTAAGCGACCTGAGGCATTACCTCCTTGGACTACATGAAAAGAGACATTGAGGAGCTCTCTGATTATGTAGCCCAGGCAGGTATGACCCTGACCTTGAGCAGTATCCTACCTTCACCAAGAATGATGCCACAATACAGAGATAAGATGATCAGCTTTAACAATTGGCTTAAACTCTGGTGTCATTCAAAGGGGATCCAATGTCTGTCTGCCTGGGATGACATGCTGGACAAGCCACGCTGCTTCGCAAGGGACGGCTTGCACCTGTCACCACTGGGATTCCGGATATTGGCAAAGGCTCTTGCCACCCCTATAGTGCCTTTTTTAGGCAAGGCTCAAATTCTAAACCTACCACCCTAGAACACAAAAAGGAAAAAAAACTAAGGGTAATGCTGCTCAATGCCAGAAGTCTAAATCTCAAAATGCACGCACTTGAGGCCCTTCTCAGTATGGAGAACATCGATGTCTGTGCTGTGACAGAAACCTGGTTCAAGGCTCCTGAGAGCACCCCAGCACTATCAGGTTTTACCTCATATCATGCTCGGCCCCAAAATCCGGACAATACCAAGAAAGGAGGGGGGGTATCCATATTCATCAAGGACACCCACACCTCAAGACTGGTGGCAACGCACGATGCATCGGAGACCATCCAGGTGCAATTAACCATAGGCAAGACTGCTCTGCAAATTGTAGCATGTTACAGGCCACCCTCACAAACTCAGGAACCTCACATGGCCTTCCTGAAAACACTGGAGGGATAAATGTATCACCAAACACCATCATACTAGGTGACTTCAATTACCCTAATATAGACTGGGAACACTACTCAAGCCCAAACACCCTAGCCCAAAAGTTCCTGGAATTCATAAACTCAAATGCCATGGAACAACTAGTCACCATCCCCACATGAGGAGAAAACATACTTGATCTCATCATCACGAACATGGGAGCACAATGTTCAACACCGAAGTATACCCTCACTGGTGAGATCAGATCACAAACTAATCTTGCTGGAGGTCCTCATCCCACCCCCACCTGAAATAAAAAAGACCACAGTAAAGAACTTCTCGAAAGCCGACTTCACACTTCTAAAGACTAGTGTGGTCTCCTTTAAGGCCCCAGAGCCGGCAGAAAACAGTACTCAAGCCGCTGAATCACTTACAAATGCCTTCTACCAGCACCTTCAGGACTGCATGGATAAGGCAATCCCAAGCAAAACAAAGACTCTTTGTACCAAAGGCAAGCGTCCAGTCTGGTGGACCCCAGCCATAAACAAACTCTACAACAAAAGGAGGAAGCTACTACAAGATAGAGCAAAATCCTTAAAAGGTAAGACACCTTTGATCACTATAAGCAAAAAACTAAGAGCTCTCATAAAATCATCCAAAGCAAATTTTGAGAGAAAAATAGCTAAAGACTCAAAAGACAATCATAAGGCCTTCTTTAGCTATGTTAGAAACCTGGGAGGAAACTCCCAGATATGCTCAGAACTAGTTCAAAATGATGTGAGGATTACTGATCCTACAGACATTGCCAACATACTGGCTGACAGGTTCAGTGCAAACTCGCCCCAAAGGGAGATATCTATACCAAACGATTGCAGCCCCAAACATCTCTAACCCAAGTGAGAACTGCTCTCTCCAAAGCAAAATACACAGCATCCATGGGACCTGATGGTGTCCCCGGCTGTGTGCTCCACGAACTCAACGAGGAATTAAACCCACAGCTAGGACAGCTGTTTAATCATAGTCTCACCTCTGGATACGTACCCAGGAGTGGCGCACTGCAACTGTGGTCCCACTTCACAAAGGCGGTGCCTCCACCGACCCTGGAAATTACCGCCCATTAGCTTGACAAGCCTTATCTGCAAAGCCATGGAGAGGATCATAATGGACCTCATAAATAAAGACATAGGAAATTTGCAGACTTTGGATCCAACCCAGTTTGGCTTTGTCAAAGGCAGATCATGCCTTTTAAACTTGGTTGACTTTTGAAACAGTCACCAAAGCCATTGATGAGGAAAGGCAGTCCATACAGCCTACCTCGATCTGGCGAAGGCCTTGATACAATACCCCACTCGGGTATCATTGAAAAACTCATCAGCTTAAATGTTAGCCCATACATCACAAGATGGGTTGCAAACTGGCTGAGTGACGGAACCCACAGGGTCAGAGTTGCTGGGTGCATGTCAGACTCAAACCCTGTCACAAGTGGTGTCCCACAGGGCTCAGCCCTGGGCCCACTCTTGTTTGGCACCTACTTTTCGCAAGTACAAGCAAACCCAGGAGGGTTATGGCTGACAAACTTTGCAGATGACTGCAAACTGGCCATAGTCGAAAACACATCTGACACAGATATCCTTCAGAAGGGTCTCACAGAAGCGGATAACTGGTGCCAGAGCCATGGCCTAAAGTTAAATGCCAAAAATGCATAGTCATACCCTTGGAAAAACAAGGTTACCCCTAGCTACCATATAGGTGGCAATCCACTGAGCACAGAAGAAGTTATCAGGGACCTGGGGACCCAGGTTGACAGTAGCCTGTCATTCGACACCCATGTAGCTAAAATAGTTAGGAAGACCTTCTACATTGCCCACCTTATCATGAAGGGATTCACATCTAGATCAAGGGAGGTCATAGTCTCCTATACTCATCACTCATCAGACCAATGATTGAGTACAATGCCCCATTCAGAATGTATCTAACCCGACACTTGCAGCAGCTGGAGAGGCCACAAAAGTTCCTCACCAAAAGGATAAAGGGTCTCAAAAATCTGTCCTATGCTGCCCGACTGAAAGAACTCCAGCTCTATTCAGTAACCGCTTGCTCAGAGGTGACCTTTGCCTGACATACAAGGCCATGTCAAACCCAGATTTGATGAATATGCTTCACCTCAAAAAATCTAGATCCATCAGAGCCACAAGGGCGGGAAACTTAAACCTCGACACGGCTATTAATAGGACGTGCTGGAGGGATAGATTCATCTCCCTATGCTGTGGAACAAAATCCCGGTATATTTGAGGCAGAGCACCTCGCTGGCCTTGTTCAAGAGAAATCTTGACCAATGGATGGGAGATCGCAGATATACCCCAGGGATTACCTCAGTGTCACTGCTCGACAGAGGCACAGCAAAATAATGGGTATAGTTCCCCATACTAAAGGGGTGGCGTAAGCCACAAAACTATGGGCTAGGCTTGTAAATGCCCTCGGGCAGATAGCCTAGTATGAACCTATGAACCTATGAACCTATGTCCTATGATCCTATGATCCTAAGTCTGTATGCTACTGAGTACAGTATCAGTGACTTCAGTTTGTCAATGTACTACATGTGCTAGAGATCCTGAGTTTTCTTGGTTAGCAATCTCTGGGGTCTGTCAAGTTGTTGCAGGTGCCTGGTAAGGTACATACGAAAGGGAGCACTGTACTCAATTATGGGCCTGATGAGGGCCGAGTACAGGGGTGTTATGACCTCTTTTGCTCTTGAGGCAATGGCTTTGCTAATGAGGTGTGCAGTGTTGAATGCCTTTCTTACCACAGTAGACACATGGTGGTCAAAGTTTAGGCTACAGTCAACTTGCATTCCCAAGTCTCTCACTACTGAATTGTTACTTAGGTATTATTATTTATATGATAGACTACAGGGATACTGTTTTTACTGAAGGGGACGAAAATGCATTTTTTGCATTGAGTTTGAGTCCATGGCTTTGGCACCAGTCATTGGTTTGTGTAAGTCCCTCTTGAATTATATTGACGTTGTTTGGGGATTCAGTGATTGCACCTAATTTGCAGTCATCAGCAGACATTACAGAAAATGGAAACAAGACAGAAGCAGGTGGCAGAGGTCATTAAGAAGATGGGCATGGAATGAAAGGAGAGTTGAAAAAGCAGAATAAAGGAAGTATGATAAGAGAGGTGATAGCAAAAGATTTATTGTGTTAAGTGATGTGTTTCAACATAAAGGACTTGCACTGTGCTTGCTTGAGATGCTGTTTGAGGTGGCATCTAAATGTGATCTTGTTTGAGATTTGGTAGGAATGCCTTTCTACAGTTTAGGAGCAAGGGTGGGAACTGCATGGTCAGTGCGGTATATTTTAGTTATGGAGATCTGAAATGTGAGGGTTACCTGACAGAGATTTCTTTGGTTGCTATGGCAGCTCTTATTTGGGCTGAGAGGTAAGGAGAGAGTTTCGTAGCCAAGAAGAAAAGGGAGTTAATGTTACTTCTTGTTTATCTATGTGTATTTGGATGCTCAGTGACAGTATTAGTTTTAGTCCAGCCATATTCCAAGCTAGTTGAAACCTACAACTGTTTCTACTTGTGTGTCAAGTCTTCCATTTGGAGAGGAATTGGCAATGTGGAAAGTCTTTTTCGGTACCGAAGAGCATGGTTTTAGGCTTTGTGGATTGCAAATTAATTTGTGGTTGATGAGCCATTAGTGTAGGGAATATAGGTAATTTTAAAGTTGGTTCTGAATGGTAGTGTGTTTGTGGATGTACCAATAGATGATTATGTCATCCACATATGAGGGTAGGGGTATATGTGAAAGGTCATATGGGAGCTTGTGCATAAAAATGGAAAAAGGCAGGGGAGCAAGAATAGAGCCTTGAGGTACTCCTTTGTATAGTAGAACTTCCTTAGAAGAATAGGATTCTAGTTTGACTCTGAAGTGTCTGTTGTTTTAGTAACTTTTAAGTTGTCTTTTTCCTTATAGTTTAAAGAGATGTGGCTTCCAGAACCAAGTACAATATTATAGCTGAGGTATAGTCCAACAATTTTTTTCACTACTTCTGCTTTCCACGTGTGTATGTGGCATGCTGAGTCATGCAGGATGTATTTGTGCACACTGCCTTTTATGCCATCATGATAGGATTCCTACCATGTGCTATTGTGAGATCATGTGCCTCAAGAACTATTTTCCAACCAGTCCTAGGAGGCAGTT
This sequence comes from Protopterus annectens, assembly GCF_019279795.1. Lineage (NCBI taxonomy): Eukaryota > Metazoa > Chordata > Ceratodontiformes > Protopteridae > Protopterus > Protopterus annectens. The sequence continues at coordinate 1,169,207,402 of NC_056743.1, read as the reverse complement.
CAGAAACAAGATTTCCACAGACCCTCACCCAATGGAATACAAGCAGGCATCCAAGATACAAACTGAACTTGGGTCACCACTGGCATAGCTGGGCACCCTGCCTCTGTGCCACTGTGCCAATGGGCTGGTATTATCCAATGATATACATAATGCCAATATTATATTTATGTCTATCTAACAGAAAAAGTGACCACTCTATTATATTCATCTAAATTTAAGTAATATTTTTTGTAACCTTACAGTGGATATAAAAAGTTTACACACCCCGTTAAAATGCCAGGTTTTTGTGATATAAAAAATAAGACCACAATAAATCATTTCAAAACTTTTCCCACCTTTAATGTGACCTATAACCTGTACAATTCAGTCAAAAAACAAACAAATCTATTAGGGGAAAAAATATAAAAAATAAAAAACGTACAATACGCTGGTTGCTTAAACTAATACTTTTTTTGTGTATGCACACCCTTAAACTAATACTTTGTTGAAGCACCTTGTCATTTAATTGCAACATTCAGTCTTCTTGGATAGGAGTCTGTCAGCATGGCACATCTTTACTTGGCAATATTTGCCCACTCTTCCTTCAAAAGCACGCCAAATCTGTCAGATTGCGAGGGCATCTCTTGTGCACAGCCCTCTTCAGGTCACCCCACAGATGTTCTATTGGATTTAGGTCTGGGTTCTGGCTGGGCCATTCCAAAACTTTAATTTTCTTCTGGTGAAGCCATGCTTTTGTTGATTTGGATGCATGCTTGAGGTCATTGTCATGTTGAAAGGTAAAATTCCTCTTCATCTTCAGATTTCTAGCAGATGCCTGAAGGTTTTGGGCCAAAAGTGACTGGTATTTGTAACTGTTCATAATTCCCTCCACCCTGACTAAAGCCCCGACTCCAGCTGAAGAAAAGCAACCCCAAAGCATGATACTGCCACCACCATGCTTCCCTGTGGGGATGGTGTTCTTTTGGTGATGTGAAGTATTATTTTTGTGCCAAATGTGCATTTTGGAATTGTTACCAAAAAGTTCAATCTTGGTCTCATCAGACCACAACACAATTTCCCACATGCTTTTGGGAGACTTGATCTATTGTTTTGCAAATTTAGCCGGGCCTGGTTATTTTTCTGTGTAAGAAAAGGCTTCCATCTTGCAACCCTACATCATAGTCCAGACATAAGGAAAATATGGGAGATTGTTGTCACATGTAGTACACAATCAGAAATTCCTGCAGCTCCTTCAGTGTTGCTGTAGGTCTCTTGTCAGCCACCCTGACCAGTTTTCTTCTTGTCTTTTCATCAATTTTGGAGGGACGTCAAGTTCTTTGCAACATCACTGTTCTCCCATATTTTCTCCACTTTTTGATGACTGTCTTAGGTTCATAGGTAGGTACTAAGCTATCGGCCCAAGGGCCTAAGTAAGCCTAGCCAACAAAGTTCCCTGGCTTTCACCACCCAAGAAAGTTAGTTTCCTGTGCCTCTGCCGAGCAGAGCTGCAGAAGTGATCCCCGGGGTGAATTTCCTATTTCCCATCCACTCATTAAGATTTTTCTTGAAGAGTGCTAATGAGGAAGTCTGCTTAACATAGATGGGTAGCTTGTTCCAGAGTATGGGAAGTCTCTGGGACAGGAATCTATCCCTCCAGCATGTTCTGTTTATTGTGGTGACAAGGTTTAGGTCCCTAGAGCATATAGCTTGGAGGGGTTGGGATTTCTTTAGGTGTAGCATGTCCAACAGCTCTGGGTTTGACATAGCTTTGTATGTTAGGCAGAGATCACCTTGGAGTAGGTGATACTCTACAGAGAAAAGCTGGAGTATTTTGAGACAGTCAGCATAGGGCATCTGTTTGAGGTCGATAATCCTCTTTGTGAGGTACTTCTGCGGCCTTTCCAGCTGTTGCAGTTGTTTTGTGAGGTACATTCCAAAAGGGGTGTTGCACTCTATAATGGGTCTAATGAGTGTCGAGTAGAGGGGAGCAATGACCTCTTTTTTCCTGGATGAGAACCCTTTCATGATGAGGTGTGCCATGTAGAAGGATTTCCTGACAACTGTGGCGATGCGATTATCAAAGGAGAGACTACTGTCCACCTGGCTCCCAAGGTCTCTTATCACACATTCGGTGTTAAGTACACAGCTGCCTATGTGGTAGTTCATGGGTACCGAGTTTTTACCAAAGGGGATGACAATGCAATTTTTGGCATTGAGCTTGAGGCCATGGTTCTGACACCAGGCATCTGTCTCAGTGAGGCCCTTCTGTAGGATGTCCACATCATTTGGGGACTTGACTATGGCTCCTAATTTGCAGTTATCTGTGAACTTCATTAGCCAGAGGCCTTCTATGTTAGCCTGTACTTCAGAGAAGTAGATACCAAACAGGACAGGACCCAGGACTGAACCCTGTGATATTCCACTTGTCACTGATTTGAAGTCAGAATTGGAGTCTGCAACTTTTACAGTGTGGGTTCTGTCAGTGAGTCAGTTGGCAACCCATCTTGTGACGTAGGGATTTATATCTGGTTTAGTGAGTTTATCTATAATTCCAGAATGGGGGATGGTGTTGAAAGCCTTGGCGAGGTCAAGATAGGCTGTGTGAACCATCTTACCCTCGTCTACGGCTTTGGTGACTGCCTCAAAGAAGTCGATCAGGCACAGAAAGTATGATCTGCCTTTCATAAACCTGAAATGGGTGAAATCCAGAATTTGGAGGTTACCAATGTCTTTGTTTATGAGTTCCATGATGATACATTCCATTGTCTTGCAGACCAGGCTTGTCAGGCTAATAGGGCGATAGTTCCCGGGGTCCATGGTGGCTCCCCCTTTGTGGAGTGGGATTACTGTTGCTGTGCACCATTCAGTGGGCACAAAGCCTGATGTAAGGCTATGATTGAACATGGTGCTTAGGTGGGGAGCCAGTTTGTTCTGAAGTTCATGTAAAATGCAGCCTGAGATGTTGTCCAGTCCCATGGATGCTGTGTTCTTGGCTTTAGAGAGTGCAGTTTTTACCTGCATAGTTGTGATTACAGGGACTCTGCATTTTTCCAGTACAGATATGAGCCCTTTAGGGGTGAGAGGGGGGTAAAGTTAGCACTGAACCTATCTGCCAAGATATTGGCAATATCAGTTGGTTCTGTAATTTTCGTGCCATTTTGCTGTAACTCACAGCAGATCTGGGTGTTGCCATTGAGATTCTTGACATAGCTTTAGAATGCTTTGTGTTTGTCCCTAGAATCAGTAGCAATTTTGTTTTCATAGCTAGCTTTGGAGGATTTTATGAGGGATCTCAGCTTCTTACTAAGGCTGACCAGGGAGCTCCTCCACTTATGGGATTTTACTCTCTTTTCCAACAGTTTCTTCCTTCTGTTGTAGAGTTTGTTTATGGCAGGGGACCACCAGATTTCCTTCCCTTTTTAGGAGGATAGTGTCTTGGTTCTGTTAGGGATAACATGATCCATGCCCTCTTGTAAGTGCTTATAGAGTGCATTTGTGAGGATTCAGCAGTCGTAGCTGTATTGTCCATCTGCATGGGTGTCATGAAATTCACCACTTTTGTCTCAAGAAGCATGAAGTTGGCTTTGGAGAAATTTTTTACAGTGGTTTCCTTAATGGGGGGGTGGGGGTGGGTTGTGGATATCCAGGGTGATTAGCTTATGGACGGATCTGACCAGTGAGGAGTTGACTTCAGGTGTGGAACACCGGTCACTCATGTTGGTAATGACTACGTCTAGGATATTGTTGCCCCTGGTGGGGGTGGGGATAAGTTGATCCAGGGCATTGGAATTTATGAATTCCAGAAAGCGTTGAGCAAAGGAGTTGGTACATGATTAGTTTTCCTAGTTAATGGTGGGGTAGTTGAAATTGCCCATTATTAGGGTGCTTGGTTGTACCCTAATATTTTCCAGAATATCAAAAAAAGAGTAGTGGGAATCCTGGGGCATGGTGGGGGATCTGTAGCAAGCTACGATTTGGACTGCAGTTTTGTCCAGAGTTAATTGCACTTGGATAATCTTGGAAGCATAATGCTGAGCAACTAGCCTGGAGGTGTGGATATCCTTAATGAATATGGACACACCTCTGCCTTTAGTATTCCAGTCCAGGTTAGATGGCCAAAAGGTGTGGTATGAGTTATAGCCTGGTAATGCAGGGGTGCTCTCTGGAGCCTTGAACCAGGTCTCAGTCACTGCACAGATATCGATATTCTCCATTTTAAGGAGTGCCTTGAGTGAGTGCATTTTGAGGTTTAGACTTCTAGCATTGAGTAGCATTACCCTCAGTTTTTGCTTGCCTGTACCTGTTACGGTGGTGAATTTGTCATTTGAACCTTGCCTAAAAAGGCATTATAGGGACGGCAAGATCCTTAGCCAGTATCCGGAATCCCAGGGGCGACAGGTGCAGGCCATCTCTAGCAAAGCATTGTAGTCTGTCGATCATGTCATCCCAGGCAGACAGATACTAGATCCCCTTAGAATGACACCAGAAGCTTAGTCTGGAGAAGCTTTGTGTCTATCACTGTGTTTCATTGTTTATCCAATGCTGTGGAAATATTTTTGCACCGTTCTCCTGACTAATACATTTCAACAATGAGATCCCTTTGATGCTTTGTAAGCTCTCTGTGAACCATGGCTTTTGCTGTAGCAGGCAACTGAATAAATGCCAGGAAAATCTTACTAGGACAGCTGAACTTTATTTGGGGTTAATCAGTGTCTCTTTACTTGATGGCAGGTGTGTACCCAAGAAGACTGAATGCTGTAATTAAATCAAAAGGTGCTTCAACAAAGTATTAGTTTATGGGTGTGCACACTTATGCAACCAGCATATTTTTTTATATTTTTTCCCCTAACAAATTTGTTTGTTTTTCAATTAAATTGTACAGGTTATAGGTCACAATAAAGGTGGGAAAAGATTTGAAATGATTTACTGCAGTCTAATTTTTTTATATCACAAAAACAGGGGTGTGTAAACTTTTTATATCCACTATTTGTTTTGAGTTTCACATTCATTTTGTCTTTGATTTTTTTAAACAATGGTGCAAATAAAACTGAACAGTACTTTTAAATTTGAAAGTATATTAATAGGACAATTGCTGTAAAAATAAAAATGTAGTTTTAAATAATTAATTCTAATCATAGAAGTTAATACCTTTGAAAAAAATATTCGAAACTACCTTTTCAAATTTATAGCAATTGACTATCTACTATATTTTAAAATTGTTGTATAAATTATTAAAAATCTTAGAACATGATCTGCAGACTGGTTGTAGTATAGCTCTAAAATTAAATGACATTGTTTTTAAAAAACACACTCCAGGCTACACTGTCCAGACATCTGTATATAACCATCTCTAATTGGGTTGGGGTTAACATAATGGATAAGGTGTTAACCTTACACACAGAAGGTATAGGGTTTAATTTTTCTCCTTTTAAGGAAATTGACTAGGTTTGAAATGGTCTGTAAGGAAAACTAACCTAGTACTTATCTATGAACCACTTTTCAAGATGAAATCTCCATTGCATATTCTGAGAAGTCTTATTCACACAATCCTAATCATACTTTCTTATTGTCATTCACAACCCATGAAACAGCTTGCTTTCATTCTCAACTTATCTTATTGTTTAACTGCATTTAGGTCATCAAGTAAGATAACTCATGATTCTGCACTACAACAGCGAACAACTGTCTCTCCTCAAAAAAGGACTTTTGGTTCTTTGCAGCTAACGTCACACGATTTTGTCACTACAATTTTCCAGGTCCCTTTCTATTTTAGTTAATATATTTTGAGTCTCCTAAGAACCAATAACCTCACAATTTCTGGATTTCGGTCAGAGTCATTTACTGTATCCTTGTATCTGCCAAACAAAAAAAAAACATTATTGGGGAAGAAGGTGGTTAACTAGAGAACAGAGATTTCACACTGTACTTGACAAGGGCATTTTTTCCCTTTTTAACTTACTCTTTTTAGGGTAGGAATGTGTATGCTGTATCTTTAAGAAGCATGCGCGTTTGTACATGCATGTATAAATCCCTGACGTGCAGTCCCTAAGTTCCATTTTGGAGAAGCAGCTAGAGAGAGGGAGCATGCCAGTCACAGTTGTTAGTTTGTAAATAAGTTACTAGAGCTAAGCCAATAAGTCTGCATAGTAATGTGTTTGTATATAATAAAGCTGCTTGACTAGAACCCACGAAGACTCTTCTATTGTGTCCTAGACATGAGAGTGACACTCTTGCCTTAGTAGCAGTGTGCAGTGAATAGCATACAGAAATGTACAACCCATACTGAGACTGCTACCCAATTCACAACCTCCAAATGTGCATTTTTGGCAGCCAACTGATAGACAATCCTATCAGATCACACCCAAGGAAGTGACTCCCCATTACTGACCCTGTGAGATCCAGGTTTGATAACTGAATCTTGGTCACTGGCAGTAATGGCAGATGTTATATCATCCTTACTGGTGATGTGGCATTTCTTTGTCTTTTTAAGTGTTTATACTCTTCCCACATAATTAACATGCTTTAAAAGATTTCTGCCTTATGTATGAAACAGCACATCTCCTCCTTCAGCACTTAAATATCAGTAAAGCACTTTTAGATTATTCTCTTGGTGTACAGGAATGTCTGGGGCTCACATGACCTGAGTTTTTTTTTTAACAAAGAAAATGTTCCTGTTGACATTGTAGATGCGCATGCTGCTGAGCTGAAGAAGGGAGCCAAAGACTTTGAATTTTGCTTGTTGCATGGCTCATTCACAGGAAACAGCAGTTCAGTTTAAGAAACAGGAAAATGAGGGACATGGTTTTGAGTGAAACAGTCCTAACCTTATTACCCTGACACAAGGAAAGTTCCTAACCATACAATTTATTGTACCACACGTGTAGTAAATGGTAAAATATTTACCACAAAGTAATGTTTACACTGAAATAGGAATGGCTAGGGCCTATTTAGAGTGTCCAATCCACCTACAGCATGTCTTTGTGATGTGGGAGGAAACAGGAGCACTCAGAGGAAACCCACACAACCACAAGGAGGACATGCAGACTCCGCACAGAAGGCATCCCAGCCAAGGATCAAACCTGAGAACCTCTTGCTGTGAGGCCGCAATGCTAACCACTGCACCATGGTGGCCGCCCATGAAATATGTATGTCTAATGTTTGTAAATATCAATGTTCACAGGAAATATTTATTGACTGTACCTTCTAGACTGAAATGATTATGCAGTTAAGCTTGTCTTTGTTCTTTGTATATCACCTGTCTGTTGTCTGACATTATCATGTAATTACTTTGAAATTACATACTTACAGTTTAATATACTCTGTATATTGTTGTACTACATGTTTTATGTGGAGCTTTTCTTCCCAGCCCTCCTCTAAAAAAGGACGTGTGTCCAGTCGGACTTTCCCGGTAAACAAATATAAATAAAATAAAATAAAATATTAAAAGCTATGGATGTATGCAGAGAAAGTAAGATTAAAGGTACACAGATAAATAACTGATGTATGGGTACAAGATAACATGTGAACCAAATAAACAGGCACATTTGTTAAATAAAGTGAGAATGCATTCTAACAGTAGGGGACATGAAAAGGAAGCATGTGATAATACAGTACAACAGTAATGAAGACAAGGAAGAAAACATTGAGGTGCATGGAAAGTATCACACAATTCAAATTCAAGCCTCATGTATTAGCTGTGCCTGTAGGCATTGGGGGAAGAAACCATTTCGTCAAAAGCTTCTGACATCTTGATATTAAAATAACATGTAAAGGATACTGTTTCAAATCATAGCACTTAAAGAAGTTGGCTTTTGAGAATCTAGGAATGCTAGAATTAAGTCACAGTGTGAACATAAAATGTGCATGATACTGCATCAGAAAGATTGTGAGAGAGAGAGAGAGAGAGAGAGAGGGAGAGAGAGAGAGAGAGAGAGAGAGAGAGAGAGAGAGAGAGAGAGAGAGAGAGAGAGAGAGACAGGCATCTGTAGCACTGTTCAGAGCCATACAAATGACAGTTTGCATGATTTGCGGATTTGCTTACAGACTTGGGAAATTTAACAGGAAAGTATCATAAAAATATCATTTTGCCAAGCCAGTAATAAGCTTTCCAAGTAAATTAACAGTAGTGCTCAGGAGTAATTAAAGCAAATGAAAAGTCCATGTGTCGTTAAGAAGTAATTAGAGGCCAGAGAATTGGGTGAACTGAATGCTTGTTATTCTGAATCATGACACCACTAAATTCTGTACTGAAATGCATGATTTAAATAAAGTGATCAGAAGCACTATCAGAACCAATAACAAAGTAGCACCATGGCTGTCGAATGATACAAGACAAAAAATTATTAGCAGAAACAAAGCGTGGACCTCCTGGAGAACCACTAAGCCTCCAAAAGATCACCTTATATATAAACAGCTGAGAAATGATGCAAAGAAGTCTATTATGCTAGACAAAAAGAATTACTACTGTAATCTGCAACAAAAGCACCAAAATCAACCACAAAAATTCTGGCAGACATAAACAAACTTCTCCACCCAGGCCAATCAACTACCCCTACCCCCTTAACTACCCTCCAACAACCTCCTAAAATTGTTGCTAACATCTTTAACACTTTATTTACACAAACTGTGCAATCCCTAGCCAGTAAGCTATCTCCCTATACCCCAAGTACCACCAACCCCACATCTGATAATAAGATCCTCTTTAAGCTTGATCCAGTACCAACATTTTTTATTAAGTCCCTACTTAAAAGACTGAAACGCACCACCATTTCAGCTGACCTACTACCTCCAGAATATCTCCAAAAAGCCACTAATGAAATAGCATACCCCATATCAATTTTAATCAATAGAACTATCCACAAAGCCTATATCCCCACATCTGGAAAATCCCCCACATTGTTCCTCTTCATAAAGGGGGAGATTCCACTGAACTTTCAAATTATAGGCCTATAGCCATTCTGTCTCCCTTGGCTAAAATAAAGGAAAAATGTATCCACAAGCAATTTCTTGCCTATCTGAATCAAAACACTCTCCTAGCCCCCTCCCAGCATGGATGTAGACCTTACCATAGTACAACCTCAGCCCTTCTCTCCTTCTCCCATACAATAAATCAAAACCGTAATGACAACAAGCTCTCCTCAGCCCTCTTCCTTGACCTATCCAAGGCATTTGATATGATAAATCACCAGCTACTCTTAAACACACTAAAATCACTCTCCATAGATAACCTAGCAATTACCTGGTTTCAGTCTTACCTAAGTGACAGACAACAAGCTGTACTATGGAAGAATAACCTATTGTCCCTTTTACCAGTCACCCTTGGAGTCCCTTCCTATTCTCCATATTCATCATTGACCTGTACAAATTCATCCCTGATGCAACTTGTATTCAGTATGCAGATGACTCAACCCTAATCTGCTCTGCCTCCTCCCCCCACGGATTTACAATCCTTGTCCCAAATCACTTTCAACAAAGTAGAGAACTGGCTCACTGGTCACCAACTACTATTAAACCCTAATAAAACCAAACTATTACTCTTCTCCTCCACTCGCAAGGTCCCCTCACCACCTCTCACCATAATATCTAACAATGGTACCATAATTTCCCCAGAACCTAGTACTAAACTACTGGGAGTGATCATCGACAACAACCTCAAGTTTGATGCTCACAGACAAAACTATTAAAACAGTTAATAAAAAATTAGGCTCTTTATACAGGATTAAACCATTACTAACCCCATCTGCTAGAACTGTTATTGCCCGTACGCATCTGCTATCGACCCTTCTTTATGCCTCACCCATCTTCGTTAACCTAAGCAAATCAAACCTCGATAAATTTACTAGGTACTACAATAACATTGCCAGATTTGCCACAGGATCAGCTTATAGAACCCATCACTGCCTTAACCTTCAATCATTAGACTGGTTTGAACTACCCTATCAACTGCAATATAACCAACTAATAGTTGTTCACAAAATCCTCTAGAAACCAGACAATACACCCCTACTGAAAAATATTATTACCCCCTACAGTAACCTACAATCTCTTCGCTCTTACAAAAAAAATTGCTAGTGCAAACTATTAAAACCAACAATTCAGCTGGTGAATCACTATTCTCCAACTCTGCCGGTAAAAACTGGAATCTACTTCCTGCTGAACTCAACAGTGACCCCCTCCTTATCCCAATTCAAAAAATCCCTTAGAACATACCTAAAAATGCAGTGGCTTTGTCCGTGTACAAACCCTGAATAACCCCCACTCAAACATAATTCATAAATGAGAACCTCATTACAAGAATAAAACTCTGACTCTCTTAACAGTTTAAAATTCTGTGTATCACCCACCTACTGGAAAGATTTAAAGTTAACACTACACCATCTATGATAACCACCTTAATATATGTGAACCTTCAAACCACAACAGCTCACAGCTTCAAATCAGGTGAGACAAAAGGAGTTGCAAATAAATGCCAAACTTTATTGGCAATGGTTAAGGGCTTTCTTCTCATTCAAGAGACTTAATCAGAGCTAATTTCATTACAAACCCAGACCTTAAATACCATAGCTTAATGATGTCACATGAATCACTTAAATCTTAAAAAACACTACATAATTTATCAAAAAATAAGTAAGTAAATAAATAAATGACTGAAACTCACTCATATTGTGTTTGACTAACATTGTAAAACATTTAAAACATTAAACCCCATCTCATATTTAATGTAATTGTGCCTTATAGGACACTTCAAACCATCTAGCCCATAATATGTTTTAATTTTAAAATACATGCAATATTAACTGCCTCATTTAATCCAGGAAATTGGGTGGCATCCAACTTTAACTGCCATCTCAATTCATTTGCATCCAAGTGCAAGTCTACTATTTTACCCTGAGGGTCCTTTACTATATGATCAATAGCCAAAAATGTAAATGAGTGTGTCCCATTGTCTTTAATATGTCTAAATAAAGCGTTAGTAATTTTTCTTTTCTTTATGTCATAAAGATGTTCACTGATGTGTGTCTTAAATGCTCTGGAGGTCTTTCCTACATAAAATGCCAAACATTTTTGACATTTAGCCAGATAAACCACATTAACACTACTACAATTGCAGTGTCCTTTTATAGAGATCAAATTGTTTTTATTCAATATATACTGCTCTCCTGTTTCAAAGATGTGGCAGCAATAATTGCACTTTCCACATTTTCGATTACCTTTAGCTCTATTTGAAAGGCCATGTGCATTTTCATTATGCTCAAACATGTTTTTAAGGGACCTATCCTTCCTATATACAATACTAGGGGGACACTTTCCAACTTTTGTCCCTACATTCAGGTCAAAAGCCATGATTTCCCAGTTATTGACAACCGCCTGGGTGATACCCCCAGAATCCAGGTTAAAAGTAGTTATAAGCCTGAATCCCACTTAATTTCCCCTGAGTCTGTGATTAACAACCAGTTCACTTTGTGGCCTGTGAGGCCCACCCAAAATTGGTACATAAATACTTTTGTCCCTTTTACCTATCACTTCATTGGATAATTCTTCCAACAAATCCAGGGGATAGCCCCTTTTAACAAACATGTTGACTATAAAACTAATTTCATCATGAAAATTCTCATCATGACTAACCATCCTGGCAGCCCTTACCAGTTGGCCTTTGATAATTGCTCTTTTTTGATGTAAAGGGTGCCAACTTTTAAATTCTAAATAGGAATTTGAAAAAGTTGGCTTTCTATATATCTTAGAATATAAGAGACCATTAATCTTATCAACATTCAACTCTATGTCTAAATATGTGATTTGTTCTTCACTAAAACAGTAGGTGAATTTTAAGAACTTCATTGTGTTGTTAATGTAACAAAAAATTCATCTAATTCTTGCTGACTACCCCTCCACAACAAAAAAAGGTCATCCAGGAATCTAGTATAATGTAAAATTTTTGTCCAATAACTACTTTTCATTAAAAATTCCTGTTCCCAGTATGACATTACAAAATTTGCAAATATGAGAGCACAGGCAGCCCCCATGGCTACCCCAGTGGCTTGTTTAAAATATTGCCCTTCAAAATGTATATAATTATTGTTTAATACCAATTCAGTGAGGGCAATAATCTTATTAATGGTGTCCTGGTCATACATTCTGGTTTTTGCTAACTGAACCTCCAACCATATTATACCTTCAAAATGTGATATAATACTGAACAAATTAACAACATCCACAGTCACCATGATCAACCCAGGCTCCCATTTTATTTCATTTAATTTCTTTTATAAATGCCACAAATCCTTTGTAATATATTCAAATATTTGCAAGCCTTTCTGTAAACAATGATCAATATACTTGCTCATATAGCAAGTTTTTGATCTATTACCATCCACAATAGGCCTAAAACTTAAATTAGTAAGGCCCTTGTGGATCTTCGGTATTTCAAAAATATTTGGAATCATGGGATAGTCATTTTTTATATAATTATATTCATCAAGGCTGATTTGGCATTGGAACAACATATCATCCAACTCTAGGTCTATCTTTCTATAAGCAATGTGTATCTCATTTAAGGAACTTTCCTCATATGTACTATCCATAAGCAGCACATTCATTTTGTTTAAATATTCCACCCTATTCATTAAAACCACTCCACTCCCTTTATCAGGTTTCATTATGCATACTGTTTTGTATTTAACAAAATCATTTAATAAGGCTAATTCACCACTGTTCAAATTGCAATAATTCACCCCATGGGACTGTTTAAAGTGCTGCCTTATTTGTTTTTCACACATTCTTTCATAAACCCGAATGGAGTAAAAGTACTTGGTTTTCTTAATAAAACACTTTCATTTTCATTTCCATTCACATTTAATTCATTTCCCCCTTTACCAAACCATACTTTAAGGTTCAATTTACGGGCAAAACATTTTAAATCAATTAAAGCATTTACAATATTTCCCCTTCTTGCAGGCACAAATGTGAACCCCTTGCCCAAAACATCAGCGTGTGCTGTTTGTACTACTTTAGTGGAATAGTTATATATTTTAAAATCCTTATTACTGTTCTTGACTATTTTACATATTTCACCCAGTGCAGTAGTACCTTCTCTCATCATTTACATTTAGTAATGGGCCATCAGTTTTATCATTAGAATTCCTTAAAAAGTTAAAATCATTCACTAAAACATTAGAAACAATCTCATTTTCCACATTTAAATTAGTACCATAAACCATTTCCGCCCCAGAAAATGCCCCCAAACCCTCATGTAATGGTGTAAATACAGTAGTAATGTTTTGAACTGCAAATGGGCAAATAATTCGGTCATTATTTAAGTGTTTAATACTAAAATTCATCGCCCTTTTCGCCTTCAGGTAAAACACTAAAATGTAAGCAACTGTTCATATTTTCATTAACAGTAGTATTGACATTTGATGAACCAAATAAACTGTCATGGAAATTTACCCGAACATTCCCCATATCAACATTTGATTCCATGAAATGAATTAAATTAACATCACATGCACTAACCATATTTTCATTCATCATGTCAATAATACAGTCTAAGTTTCTTTTGGCATTTTCATCAGTTTCAGGTGCTAAGCATTGCAAATTGTTTGCACATTGTCCTTGCATTATATCCGAAGTTAAATTGGAATTAAAACAGGTGCTTTGAACTTTCTTATCAGTGCTGAAAGTCGCTTTGTCAAGCACTGCTTCAGTTTTCAAGCTGCTTAAAATGTTAGAATACACAACACCTGCTTCACAATTCTCGTTCTTATGGACAACAAAAAACTTGTTACATTATTGTTAACCACAACTCTACACAAAGTACTCACTTTGCCATTAGGTTTTCTGTTCACCATATGACCGGGAAACTACCAAAGTCAATTCCTACTCTTCTTAGGCCATGCCCCTTCCCTCGAATATTCATCAAGCCTGGTGTTGGAAAATTGAGAATACTGGTTCTTCCCCCGAAGCCCTTCCAAACGCCTGATCGCCTTGGAATAATCCGCTTGATTAACAGACCCCAGACACCATTGCTTTTGTAATCACTGGTTTGTCGTCACCGGCACATTAACATCTCCCTCCTGATTGGCCTCACCACTACTATCTCTTATTTGGTTACCCAATGAAAATAGATAAACCTTGTTAAGGGCATATTCTTGAATATCCCTTTTCTGTTTATTTTGCTTTCGCAAAAATATTGTACTGCAAACATTTTCCACACTTTTATTAACTTCAAAGTAGCTACCTTGAAATTTGTTATACTCACAATCAGTCAATATGGCTTTGTTTAACAAATCCAGGTTCCCACAATGGATTGCCAAAGCCTTGTTGTTATATTTTATTATTAAATGCGTCATATCTAGGCCAGTCCGATCAAACAAAGCATGTAAATCATTAAGGAAATCTTCCTTTTATCAGCCCCATTGGGATATCTCCACATGCGCAGACCCCGGGGCACATGTCCCAATTCTATATTTCTTTCTAAATAGGAATTTTCCATTTGCAATTTTTTATATGCCAGCAAATCATTTTCAAAAGTTTTTAACTTCTCAGCTAAGGAAATAGTCTGCCTAGAATCTGAAATAGCACCATCCACACCTATTTTAAAGTTAAAACAATTGTTTTTCCAAGTATCATTAACTTCCCCATTCTGCCTGGGGTTTGTACTTGCCATTCTTCCATTTTCTTGTGGGGAACCTTCCATACCAATCTCTCAGTTGTCTTCTACTCCCAAATTTCCTTGGCCTGTCTGAGTGGGCTGGGTTAAAGGGAGCCCCAGACTTCTAAAGATATTTGCCCCCATTTGTGGCACATTTTTCACCATTAAATTCTGTATTTGCTCAGTATCCTTTGCCAACTGCTGATTAATTTTCTGCAGTAAATCCAATACCTCACCATTGGTAGCCATGGAATCCATTGGGTCATAGTCAAACCAACACCACCACAAATTGAAACTTCAGAACCTTCAAACCACAACAGCTCACAGCTCCAAATCAGGTGAGACAAAAGGAGTTGCAAATAAATGCCAAACTTTATTGGTAATGGTTAAGCGCTTTCTTCTCCTTCAAGAGACTTCATCAGAACAAATTTCATTACAAACCCAGCCCTTAAATACCCTTGCTTAATGATGTCACATGAATCACTTAATTACATCTTAAAAACACACTACATAATTTATCAAAAAATAAGTAAGTAAATAAATAAATGAATGGTAAAGGGGGTAATGAATTAAATGTGAATGGAAATGATAATGAAAGTGTTTTATTAAGAAAACCAAGTACTTTTACTCCATTTGGGTTTATGAAAGAATGTGTGAAAAACAAATAAGGCAGCACTTTAAACAGTCCCATGGGGAGAATTATTGTAATTTGATCAGTGGTGAATTAGCCTTATTAAATGATTTTGTTAAAGACAAAACAGTATGCATAATGAAACCTGATAAAGGGAGTGGAGTGGTTTTAATGAATAGGGTGGAATATTTAAACAAAATGAATGTGCTGCTTATGGATAGTACATATGAGGAAAGTTCCTTAAATGAGATACACATTGCTTAAAGAAATATAGACCTAGAGTTGGATGATATGTTGTTCCAATGCCAAATCAGCCTTGATGAATATAATTATATAAAAAATGACTATCCCAGGATTCTGAATATTTTTGGAATACCGAAGATCCACAAGGGCCTTACTAATTTAAGTTTTAGGCCTATTGTGGATGGTAATAGATCAAAAACTTGCTATATGAGCAAGTATATTGATCATTGTTTACAGAAAGGCTTACAAATATTTGAATATATATTACAAAGGATTTGTGGCATTTCTTAAAGAAATTAAATGAAATAAAATGGGAGCCTGGGTTGATCATGGTGACTGTGGATGTTGTTAATATGTTCAGTATTATACCACATTTTGAAGGTATAATATGGTTGGAGGTTCAGTAAGCAAAAATTAGAATGTATGACCAGGACACCATTAATAAGATTATTGCCCTGATTGAATTAGTATTAAACAATAATTATATACATTTTGAAGGGCAATATTTTAAACAAGCCACTGGGGTAGCCATGGGGGCTGCCTGTGCTCTCATATTTGCAAATTTTGTAATGTCATACTGGGAACAGGAATTTTTAATGAAAAGTAGTTATTGGACAAAACATTTACATTATACTAGATTCCTGGATGATCTTTTTTTGTTGTGGAGGGGTAGTCAGCAAGAATTAGATGAATTCTTTGTTACATTAACAACACAGTGGAGTTCTTAAAATTCACCTACTATTTTAGTAAAGAACAAATCACATATTTAGACATAGAGTTGAATGTTGATAAGATTAATGGTCTCCTATATTCTAAGATATATAGAAAGCCAATTTTTTCAAATTCCTATTTAGAATTTAAAAGTTGGAACCCTTTACATCAAAAAAGAGCAATTATCAAAGGCCAACTGGTAAGGGGTGCCAGGATGGTTAGTCATGATGAGCATTTTCATGATGAGATTAGTTTTATAGTCAACATGTTTGTTAAAAGGGGCTATCCCCTGGATTTGTTGGAAGAATTATTCAAGGAAGTGATAGGTAAAAGGTACAAAATATTTATGTACCAATTTTGGGTGGGCCTCACAGGCCACAAAGTGAACTATTTGTTAATTACAGACTCAGAGGAAATGAAGTGGGATTCAGGTTTATAACTACTTTTAACCTGGATTCTGGGGGCATCATCCAGGCCATTGTCAATAACTGGGAAATCCTGGCTTTTGATCTGAATGTAGGGAATAAAGTTGGAAAGTGTCCCCCTAGTATTGCATATAGGAAGGATAGGTCCCTTAAAAACATGTTTGAGCATAATGAAAATGCACATGACCTTTCAAATAGAGCTAAATGTAATACGAAATGTGTAAAGTGCAATTATTGTTGCCACATCTTTGAAGCAGGAGAGCAGTGTAAATTGAATAGAAACAATTCTATCTCTATAAAAGGACACTACAATTGTAGTAGTGTTAATGTGGTTTATTTGGCAAAATGTCAAAAATGTTTGGCATTTTATGTAGGAAAGACCTCCCGAGCATTTAAGACATGCATCAGTGAACATCTTTATGACATAAAGAAAAGAAAAATTACTAATGCTTTATTTAGACACATTAAAGACAATGGGACACACTCATTTAAATTTTTGGCTATTGATCATATAGTAAAGGACCCACAGGGTAAAATAGTAGACTTGCACTTAGATGCAAGTGAATTGAGATGGCAGTTAAGGTTGGATGCCACCCACTTTCCTGGATTAAATGAGGCAGTTAATATTGCATGTATTTTAAAATTAAAACATATTATGGGCTAGATGGTTTGAAGTGTCCTATAAGGCACAATTAAATTAAATATGAGATGTGTTTTAATGTTTTAAATGTTTTACAATGTTAGTGAAACACAATATGAGTGAGTTTCAATCATTTATTTATTTACTTACTTATTTTTTGATAAATTATGTAGTGTGTTTTTAAGGTGTAATTAAGTGATTCATGTGACATCATTAAGCTATGGTATTTAAGGGCTGGGTTTGTAATGAAATTTGTTCTGATGAAGTCTCTTGAAGGAGAAGAAAGCGCTTACCCATTACCAATAAAGTTTGGCATTTGTTTGCAACTCTTTTTGTCTCACCTGATTTGGAGCTGTGAGCTGCTGTGGTTTGAAGATTCTGAAGTTTCAATTTGTGGTGGTGTTGGTTTGACCTTAATATATGTGTTTTCCTGTTTCAGATGAAATCTTTAACTATTTCTTTCTCAGCTACTTGCTTCCAACCTTTGCTGTGTGTATGTGAGAAAAACATGTACCTGTGTGTACATATCATTAAACAAATCTCGGTTTGTGATAATTCACTGTAATAATTTTACTACATTTACACTAGTTTTTGTACATTTTGAGCTTTTCTCCCCGGGCATCAGCTGAAAATGGACCTGTATCCAGTCAGACTTTCCCGGTTAACAAATGTAAAATAAAATAAAAATAATAAAAATAAATAAGTGATTAAAAGAGAATATTACTCACTGCTTACAACTGAGGAAGTGGTACTAATATTGCCATATGTTGAATTATTTTCAGTACTAGATGCGAAGCAGAGGTTTTTGTCAGCTAAAGCTAGGTGAAAAATGTTAAAATTATGTGTTTAACATGCCATTAAGAGGATACTGATTCTGTAGACTTCCATTTGGTACTTTATCATTAACAGAGGTGTTTCAAAGAGATTTTGCTCAAGTCCTGAATGCTCTGCAAGGTGCTGTAAACATAATCACTGATCTCTTGGTGTGGATTATTGGGGTTATGTATGAGGAGAACACAAGAGACTGATACAGCTGTTAAATAGATTAAGACATCCATCATAATTTCAGGTTAAACAATAGTCTGATATACCCACCAGGACAGTGACAAAATAGTAAAAGGTGACATGATTGCAGTTTTAGAATATCTAATACTGAGAGTGATGCTCCTGTCTAATACATGCCTTTTCTTGTACCTACTTATTTCAGCTTCTGTCTCATGTCTTTTCTACCCTACCCCTTGCTTTATCAGGACTTTTCAGTGATGTATTTTATGATGCCTACCATGTATCATCTTCTGCACATGGCTGACTGCAGGAAGGTCATTATTTCCTTTTTATACTTCTCTGCTGATCAATGGGGATTACATATTTAGACCCCTTAGGCTTCCTCAAACTCTTTAAAGTGTAGGCCTTAAAGAATTTTACCGATTTTGTTTTGAATAATCTTTGTCCTTACTGTTTACAAAGATGTGGCTTCCAGAAATGTATATAAGACTGTAGGGGGAGCATGTATCAAGACCTTACTCCCAGCCACTGTCATGTCCAAAGCGAGACTCTCCAGAGCCTCGCCTGGAAGAAGGTGTACAGGCATCAGATATTGATTCTGTTCATCCTACATTGCTTCTATAGTGTCCATTATGTAGAACCCTGGTCAACAAAGGGTATTAAATAGTCCCTACCTCTCTGTCACTGTGCCAAAGGACAGGCATTGTCCATTGATTTGTTTAAAGACAGTATCTTATTCATGTATGGTGTCATTACAGATATTATTGACATGTTATACTTATCTAAATTTAAATAATATACTTCAGAAATGTTCACTGAGTACTTTTACTTACTCTGTGGGCCAGATTCAATAAAGCATACACCATTCTGAGTGAACAGACAACACAGCCATAACTCACACTTTCTTCCTCCTAAGTTTAGTTTTCTTACTGATATTCTTGCAGCTTTAAATACTGACATGGATTAATAAAGGTTACCACAAAGTGTAGACTACATGTACACTTAGTGTAATTTTTCTGAGTGACTTGAAAGCACAAAAAAATGTAATAAGAATTTTATTAAATATATATTGTGTGCACTTAGTGTAGGCTTTATTGAATCTGGCCCTGTATTTTAAATAATTTATTTTATTTCTAAGGAGTAGTGCTTTTAATAATTTAAAACTTGTATGGTTTCAGATTTGTAACACTCATATGCATCTATATTATATTTTATAACTACTATATAAATTATTACAAACCTAATATTATATGCAGTCTACTAGTATTATTGTCCATATCTGCTAGTGAGACAGCTCTTATATGAGATAAAATAAAATAATTTTAAAGAACACACTCCACTTTACACTGTCAAGACATCTGTACACTTCTATATTTAATGGTAACTAATTTTGAAGATATCATGTCCAGTGTACCTTCCAAAAAGGCTCATTCATGAATCCTACATTTATTTTTCCTTTGTTGCCCTGAAGCAGTTTGTCTGCCTCCCCCACATGCTTATTACTCTGTTCTTACACTTAGATCACCAAGTAAGAGAGCTCCAGAAACTGCTCTTCAGCTGAAATCAATTACTTCCTTTCAAAATGAGGTCCTATGCTTTTTCAGAACTCATTTTGTTTGGCAACTTCTATATCTATTCTATCAGTACAATATACATTATGTCTACATACATTTTATTTATCTATTTAACATTTATTTACCAGGAAATTCGGACTTGGAATGTAGCCAATTTTCAGCGGAGGCTGAGGGAGTAAAACTCCAGATGCATGTCTTTGAAATGTGGGAAGAAACCGGACCACCTGGAGGAAACCCACACGTATGCAGGGAGGACATGTAGACTCCACACAGAAGGAACTCCAGCTGAGAATCGAATCGGAGAACCTCTTGCTTTGAGGCGAGAATGCTACTGCTGCACCACTGCACTGTTATAGTGTAAATTTCAGCACGGAACCCAGTAACTCAAGAGCATATCTGCACCACTGTGCAAATGAGCATAGCTTTTAAAAAAAGCATTCTTGCAGAAGTACAACCCCCACCCATTCCTCCAATGATGGATGCTCACCCCACCCCTCCTTGTAATATATTCTTACCTTGCTCCAAGGTCAATCAAAATTGAAGAAGGAAATCATTTGTAAACCAGATAAGTAATGATCATTGTTTCTCTGCTACATGTTGATCTCAGGGAAAAGTGAATTACATGGCTTTAAGCCATTACTTGTCATTACAATAAGTAGCAATCAAATACCTAATAAGTGATGACATGTTGAGCAGAAGCAGCTCAAGCAACTCATAAATGAGCAGAGTTTGAGAAAGTTAAAGTGAGCATCAGTTTCTTTAGGTCCTTCTTTTTCTTTTTCTAATTTATATATTTTGGTCCTCCTCATCACAACTGACTTCATGATTTCTGGATGCCAGGCAGATTACTACGCACCTGCAACTCCTACAAAAACATTTCTTGGAGAAGAAGATTGGTAAATTGAGGAGCAGTCATCTGACTGGCCCTGCCAAGGACATTTTTTACCCTTTTTGAGCCATTGCTCCCTTGATGCCAGAGTGCAAAAAGTCACATACAGAAATATGTGCTTATGTACTCATAACAGTAACCGATACCAGGATTGATTATGATGTATATGTTGTTTTATTACTCATCTTACAAACCCTAAATGTCTACTTCTGGGTAGTCAGTTGAAAGAGAAGCCTACCAGGTCTTCCCAAGGAAGGGGAGCAGGGCACAAGTCCCTCAGTATCCTATGGGAAGGGATAAGTCTGGCTGGTTAAGGACTGACCCTTTATAGTAAAGGCACGGGTTGGGCAAAGGACTAGTGCTGCTTTCTTGCACCCTTGTGGAGGTCAGGGAGACACAAAACTTAGAAGCTGACAGTTAACAGGAGATATAAGTAAATATCAAAATCCTTTCACACATGGGATCGATGAGCAAGTGTGCTAACAAGACTGCATTGCCAGGGTTTGCAGGAAGGTATAATGTTAAACCCCTCAACTCCACATTATGTTTAGGTGCCTGGCTACTTAAATCAAGCTCTGTGTTAGCGCTCCCATCTCAGCAGCCTACAAGGCTCTCCCCATGGAGGGATCCACAGGGATATTACTATAGCAATAGGAATGATGCATCAGATAGCCTTCAATAGTAAGGAAACAAAAAATACATGATTCACATTAGGAAGAAAATAAATTGCATTATGACTATTTGTTGTTTAACCATGCTGTTCACCTTCTACATCCAGCCACCTTCTCAGGAAGCTTATTGAGAACAACAGCTTAGGTACTGATTACATGATAAGGCCTTCTTTATAAAGAACTCACACTTTTGTCTTAAGTTTATTTTATTGTTCCTTCTCCAACACACAGAAACACATATGCAGTTCCAGCTTCTAATTTCTAGCTACGGCTTTCTCAAGTTTGATTGCGGAATGATTGTCATACCTGTAAAACTTGCTTGCTCGATCTGTCCTTCGTGATTATCTTCTTGGCCATTTGAGGCTGGGAACATGACTGGCTTTACAGGTGGAACTGGAGGAGAACCAGAATCTCACAAAAAGAAAAAGAATGGAATACAGTGTCATAATGATAGTTGTTAATTACACGTTTTATAGAAAAGAGTGAATACATACAGTAGTAATTTATTTAATTACAGTCTACTGTTACATGCATTAAAGGCATATGCTTTTTTTTTACATTCCTTTGTGACTAGAGACCCGATAGTGTGGCCTGGCAGATTGTGCCCCAACCCTGGTGCTCCAAAACGTCACAGATTCCCGACAGTAGCTATAATTGTTTACCTTTCAAAGCAGGCTATTAAAGTTAACCTGAAACCCTTCCATACACTTCAGTCTCCAGCTCCATATGTAATACAGTAGGTATAGCATAAATGCTAATAACTTCATGCCATATGATACAGCTTCTAGAGAGTTAAATCTGATTAAAAACATCATGCAGACTAATTGCATCTCCTCAGACTGTGTACTGTTTACTGGGTATCCTGACAAACACAGATAGATATATGACCTTGTGCCACCACAGGAGACATAGTTGCAGAAGAGAAGAAATATATCTGCATAACTGAAGAAAAATATTTGAATACAAGAGTCTATGTTTCTGAAAGTACAGTGCATAATTTACAGTAAAATGCCACAATTGTAACCTCCTGGGATTCTTCTTCTGCTTGGAATCCCAGATGACCATTGCCTTTGGATTCCAGCATTCAGTTTCTTCCTTACTGTCAGAATAGCCAAAAGACAAGAAAGCTGTAATATACCTTATTTCTGTACAAAAAGCTATTTATTCACTAGAAGGACATAACGTCCCTCAGAGGCTTTTGAGGCTTATCTTCCTTAGCTGAAGAACATAGTCAGGGACTGTCAATTTGGTAAACTGCAGGATTCATTAAAAAGAGGCATAATAGTTTGTGGGATAAAAAAATGTCGTAATAGGGCCTTGCTTTTAAGTAAACAGACATAACCTTACCAAAAGTTGTGGATATATATGCAATGTAAGCGACATCATAAATGTTTGTGTCTTTCAGCTTTTCCCGGTTAGGGGTTGCCACTGCGGAACTCCGGTCCGCTAATGATTGGCAGTAGAATTTTTATGTACTGGCTTGCCGGGCCTAACGCACAACCATCAACGAAGGAACACCCATTCATGCATGTGGCCACACAGAAGACGCTCTGAGAATTCAACGGGCAACGTCTAACTGTGAGGCGACAACGCTACTGCAGCACCATCACCGCAGTCTCAAGTGACATCATAAATATGGAGTTAAAAGAATAAAATGTGGGTTAAATATAAAAAAAGATAAAAGGAGAGAAATAATGTGAGAATACATTGTAACAGTAATGAATATGACAGGGAACTATTCCAGAATGCTGAGTAACAATAATGAGGATAACAAATAGAGCCATGATGTGCACAAAGTCATGCAGCTGAAATACAAGCCTCGTGTACCAGGTTTGGCTATTTGCATGAGTAAAAAAGTACTCTATTTTTAATCATTATTGGGTACTTATGTATTATCGCTACCATAGTTTGTCAGAATTTGCGGTGGTCTCGGCAGGAAGTTACTTTAGTGAAAATGGGACATTGCTGAGACTGCTGCAAATTCTGACAAATTTAAAAAATTAAATTAAATTTAAACTGTTGTAACCTTCCTTTTTATACATAATATTCCAATTAGAAAAGGTCTGCCTTAACTGATGCAAACCAGATTTCTAGTGAGAATGTGTAACAGTGAGGTTGCATTACAGTCATTTAAAATACTTTTTATTTTAAAGTTTGCACTGTATTTGGCTTTGCTTGTGTTTTCTTTTTGTGATTGGCATGTTCGATAGCGTACACAGGTGGAAAGGGGTAGGATTATTAACATCACTTGCCGTTATCTTATGGAGTTCGTTATCTTAAAAAAAAGTTGGACCAAGCACGGGTAGGATTATTAAAATCATTTGTTGTTTTCTGATGGAGTTCGTTTTTTTAGAAAAGTTGAACAAAATTTAAAACATTACTGTTTTATAAATTTATCTGCGGTGGTGCAGCGGTAGCATTGTTGCCTCACAGCAAGAGGTTCTCCCGTTCGATTCTCGGCTAGGGGAGTGCCTTCTGTGTGGAGTCTGCATGTCCTCTCTGTGGTTGGGTGGGCGTTCGAAAGACATTCGTAAATGGGCGTGCCTTTGTTGAAGGTTGAACGTCAAGCTGGCACCTCGGCGTTCGTGAAAATCTACTGCCAATCATTAGTGGACCGCAGTTCTGCTGTGGCGACCCCTAACCGGGAAAAGCCGAAAGACAAACAACAACAACTGTTTTATAAATTTATGAGAGGGATGTTTAAACAAGCGTATTGTCAGCATTCACGCCATTCTAAGCAACATGTTATTTAACTGAGAATGGAATGTTGCCGTGAATGCTGACAATATGTGGTTGCGATAATACGTAAATACCCATTCTTGTACTGTGCTGCAGTAAAATGTTTTCAAAAATGTGTAGAATAAAAATATACCTTTGCATGCTGTTAAAAAGAAAGCTGAAAATCAATTGTTTCTTGGCACTAATGAAGTGAAAGTTAATATAGTGAAATCTGAAAAGGGATCAGAAACACTGAGATAAGAGTGCAAATTGGACTGATGCAAGAAATACTTATAATTATTTAATGAAATGTTAGAAACGTGCACAGCATAATATTTTGTCTGAAGAAACTTTTGAAAACTTGGGCCTCAAAAATATAGAGAAGTGGGCTGTATGTACATTATTAACACATTCAGGGTACCAAGTAATGCCAAGGGGTCAAAGGTTACTGATATATGAGTATAAAAATAAGAACTGCAAGATTCTTGATTGGTGTTCAGAAACAAAAAGCATAGAGCGTGACACAAAATAGCATGTTGAGTGTTCAAGCATACATATGAGGTGATTCAGAGAGACACATAGCACAGTCATGTTACTGAGAAAATAACACAGTATGCATTACATTCAGATAGATTACAATACACAAATGAGAGGCATCACATATGAAAATTGTAATCTCAAACATGGCATAGTGGTTCAAAAATGAATAAAAGTAGGAGAACGAGGCATTGTGAAAAGCTGTTCTAAATGCCAGTATTCTCTGGTGAAGAGGATTATCTGTTGTAACAAGATGCTACACAATGCATCTATATTAGTTGAGAAGCATTTATTAGTTGTCACACTCAGAACCAGTGTCCATAGTATTGCTCACCCTCATATAACACATCACAGGTGAGCACACCAGCGCTAACTTGCCATCATGACTGGGACAGTTTCTCCAATCACTCCACTCCCAGGTTCTCCTCCATTGGTGGCTACCATCTGAATGGCAGCCTAATGGGGTCCCCATGCTGTAGCTGTTTATATAGTACTATGTTTAGCTCAGAAGCATTTGTTAGTTGCTGCTCTCAGAGCCAGTCAACTATTACCATGTTGACACAGGCACCATATGGGAACTTGCAGACATGGGCCAGTTTCACATGGAATCATGGAGGATGCATGGAATTCCTATCAAAGTGGGCACTAAGATCTGTGTGGTAATCCTTACCACAGGGACCTTCTAGCATCCAATGGGTGCACATTAGGAGCTTCATAAGTGTGTGTCTGACTCATGAATCCAATACCAGTTCCTTGATGTGATGCTGCAGCTTGTGTCTAAGCTTATATGGTTCCCACAGAAAGCAGAGAAAAGGATCACCTCTATGCAAGCATTCTGTGAATTAGCTTTTTCTCCTGTGGTTCTCAAACCATTGACTGTACCACATCACTGCCAGGACCCTGGCTGCTCCACATGGCAATTAACTGGAAAGGCTTCCACTCCAGCAACTGCCAAGTGGTGTGCAGTGCACAGGGTATAATCTAAAATATGTCTATGCACCATCTTGGCAGTTACCACAACTGCCACATGTAGCAAATCTGCAACATATACCAGCAATCTGTACAGGGTGATTTTCCACAGGGTTATCTAATTGGCAGGACCTCACATGTCCCTCACACAGTTAATGATAACCCCCCATTGACATAGGCCACAGGCTACTCATATTGGTGTCCACTGCTGTGTGCTGCAAATGATGCAGCATATGCCTTAGAACAGTGGCTCAGGAACCCCATCTACAGACCTCAGACCATGGTGGACATGGCATATAACACCACACTGTTGCAGATTTGTACCATTGTTGAGCATGTGGTCAGGTTGCTAAATGACCACTTGTGTGGCTTATATACATCTGGTGGTGTGTGTGCACCATTTTACACAACACAGTACTATGTAATCAACTACAGCATGGGTACACCATCAGACTACTATTCAGATTGTAGCCACCAGTGGTGGAAGAGCTGGGAGAAGAATCATTGAAGGAACTAGTTGCAGGATCACCCTATGTGAGGCTGAGGCAGGTGCAATACATGGGGGTTCTGGCAAAAAGATGGTGTCTAATCCACAACATGACAGAGGCAACATAGAACAAAACTTGATGGATGCAATTGTGCACCCAGGCTATGAGTACAGTAGACTGTATGGCCATGTTGTGTACTGGATGTTAACTAACGCACACGTCTGAGAATTGAGCAGGGCACAATCATCACCAGTTGCACAGGTGGAGAGGGGTTCAGTGACATGGAACAGCAATGCTAACATTCATACAGGGTTATGAGTGGTGGATACAGTAGCCAGGCATACAGGTAGGTGGTTGGGAAGTCAAGAATCACATCATCAATGAATAGATTGAAACTTTCAGGAGGGAAATGCTAGCTAGGTGGATTGGGTGGCCCTGCAGCACTACAATCACATGCATCCCAAGCAAAGGTAAGCATAGCACTTCAGTAGCATGTACAGAACCCCTGCTGTAGCTCCCCATGTTGGAAGATAGTAGAGTGCAGGTGTCCAAATCCATATGGGTGGCCATATTGTAGCACTGCTTTCTGTACACCCCAGGTGTATATAGGGTTATAGGTAGCTATTAGGCATGTGGTCTTGGAGACAATTGAAAGTTTGGCCCAATTTCTGATTTGCCCTAAAACACCGTCTGGTTAAAGGACTTGCTCAAGCTCACTCAGTAGACAAATGGAGTCTGTGGCAATCAAACCCTGGTCCAGGAAACAGCTTGTTAATAACTCATAACTTAACCCTCTGCTCTAACTGCCAGTCTATGCTATAGATGGCATGAAACTGCATGACTAGGAGTGATAGCTCTGTGGAGTGTATCTACAATGAAGCCAGGAGAGTGTCAATCATGGTTATGAGACTGCCTACCCCTATAGGTGGAGGCAGCCACCGAAAGTCTGAATGGCAATGCCCTTTCCCCCATGCACCAGATAATTCCTGATATTGCTACAGGAGGTAGCTTCACAAAGGAATTCTGTGCCCGCTTAGATAAATGTATAGAACTTTCACTCCCAACCAGATCTAAATATAATGGGAAATTTTAAAACAAACCACCCTGGTGGTCCACCACCATAAATAAACTCTACCAAAAAAAAAAAAAACTTCCTTAAAGTATACAACAGATTAAAAGATCCTTGTAGTAACAACAACATCAGAAAAAATAAATAATACTTGAAAAATACTATTAGGTCAACTAAAGCAGCCCATGAATTTAGGTTAGCATCTGAAGCTAAGGACAATTACAAATCCTTCTTCAGCTAAATTAGGAAATTAGGAAATAACACAAAGTGTTTTGAACTTTTTCTGGCACCACCTACTCTGATCCAGTAGGTATTGCCAATATACTAGCAAACAAATTCAGTATGAAATTTACTCTAGAGATGGCTGTCCAAAACCCACTTATCCCTAAATCTCTAAGACCCCCACTATCACTAAAGAACATGTACTGAAGGTATCTCCAAGACTACAAATACTTCCTCCATGGGATCTGACAATGTACCTGGCTGTTTTAATAAACAGTATTAAATAAGCCCCAGCAAAACCACTCCTTAAACTATTTAACCCGTGTTTAGCCACTGGCTTTGTCCCTGATGTTTGATGCACAGCAATAATGATGCCACTTCACAAGGGTGTCCCCACCACTGACTTTATGAATTATAGGCCCATCAGCCTGACAAGTCTTATTTGCAAAGTCATGGAACATATTATAACTGACATGATAAATTATGTTATTAAAAATCTCATCAGGTTAGATCCACAGCAGTTTAACTTTGTCAAGGGTACAAGACCTAATCCTTAGGGTGTGGGTAGCAGGTGAATCATCAGAGAGTATGATGCTGGCCGGCTTGTGTCCTGCAGGGCTCAGTGCTGGGGCCTCTTTTGTTTGGCATTAATTTTTCTGATCACAAGACCGTGAACCAAGACCTCTGGCTAAGCAAGTTTGCATATGACTGTAAACTAGGTATCATTATCAAATCCCCCTCTGATACCTTAGCCCTTCACAAAACTTATACTCATAAATACCTGGTGTGCTAAATGGCCTAAAACGTGTTGTATTGTCATATTTGTAAATAAACCCTCCTCAAACATGCAATGTAGACAGCATCCAACTCTAAATTTAGAATGCTGTTAAAGACCTTGGAATTTGGATTGATAATTTATTGTCCTTTGATTATAATGTAACGACAGTCGTTATAAAGTCCTTCTACTTAGTAAAGCTAATTATAAAAGGAATATCATACAGATTGAAAGAGGTCATTTTTCCCTTATTTTCAGCATTGATTAAGCCAATTATTGAATACAATCCCCCTTTCTGATGTACCTCAACAAAAAACCCAGACGTTCTTAACTAAAAAGATCACTGGCTTAAAAACACTAAGCTATGAAAAAAGAGTGGGGGCATTGTTATTCAACATCTTATAGACTCCTGATGGGAGATCTGTATTGTCTTACCTTCTGTACCATTAGCGACAGTGGTCCTAGAACTCTTGTATCAATAGAAATCAAGTAGGCCCACAAATACCACAACCGGGATCTAATTTTTCATCAGCAAATAAAACAGTGGAGAGATAAGTTCACTATAAAAGTATACAATGATTTGCAACCATAGGGGTGTGTGAGCTGCTTCACCCCTTCAACACTATCTTTTGAAGCACACCTCAATTCTACAGGTCAGTGTCAGTTACTAAACTGGCAGTAGTCCATAATAAACACATACCTGCTTATTCAAACACTCTCTTACTAAACCTCAAGCGTCTACAATTCCAACACCTATACTTTTAATTTTAATTCCAAGCAAACTTCCTTTACTAAATGATCCTCTATAACACACACCTCTTAAACACTAGGTAGTCAAATACATTTTGTGCTACTGCTTTTGATAACAACTGATATATTACTACCACCACCTCTCATAAGCCATCACTTTATCATCTACACCCCCTTTACCTTTATAACAATTGCATCTTCTCATAAACGTAACTCCGCACATCCTTGCAGATGGAGCACTCTCTCACCTGCACATCACTCAATGCTACAAGCATCAAGAATAGGATTAATAACATTAGGATCTTTCTGAACTCCTGCTTTCCCTTACTGAATATTGGCTCAAACGATTATGCCAACACCAAGGGCAGGGTTGGCATAATGGTTAAAGTCATTATGTCACAGATGAAATGTACAGGGTTTGATTATAACCTCTAATTATTGACTAGGCTTGTAATAGTCTGCAGCCTGGTAGAGTAGTTTTCACCTAGGATCCACCATATGCACCACTTTTTTCCCAGTTATAACTATAACTTTGATGCCTAACCAGGTAAAAGGGTTGGAGGCGGTGTGATGCTACTGTAAAAATCAGTCAACATTTGACTTGCTGTCCAAGCCACTTCATTTGTTAACCCTTGCTGGCTTCTAATCAAATTCCCAATTAACTCCACACAGCAACTCTACCTGGCCATTACCTACCTACCACACCCAGCATCAATCCACAAATTAAAAAAAAATCTACTACTGCCCATACTTTTTCTCATCAAACCTAATAAAACAGTATTATTCTACGAGACTTTAATCTAAATCTATTGGGAACCTATAAAACATGACCTAACTGCATTTAGATTCATAGGTTCATAGGTTGGTACTAGGCTTTCGGCCCTAGGGCCTGTACAAGCCTAGCCATAACAATTCCCTGGATATTTCTTCCCACAGTATTTACTTCCCTTGACCCCTGTCTAGCAGGGTGACTGACATGATCCCTGGGGTGAATTTTCTATCTCCCATCCAATCGTCAAGGTTCCTTTTGAAGAGGGCCAATGAGGCACTCTGCTTGACATGTATGGGCAGTCTATTCCAGAGTATGGGGAGTCTCTGGGTCAGGAACCTATCCCTCCAGCATGTTTTGTTCATTGTGATGACAAGGTTTAGATTCCTGGAGCATGTGGCTCTGAGAAATTGGGATTTCTTTAAGTGAAGCATGTCCAACAGCTCAGGGTTTGACATGCCCTTGTATGTTAAGCAGAGATTGCCTCTGAGTAGACAATATGCCACAGAGTACAGCTGGAGTTTTTTTAGATGGTCAGCATAGGGCATCTGCTTTAGGCCTGTGATTCTTTTAGTGAGGTATTTCTGCGACCTTTCCAGCTGTTGCAGATGTCTTGTGAGGTACATACCAAACTGGGGGATTGTACTCTATAATGGGTCTAATGAGGGATGAGTACATTGGGACAATGACCTCCTTTTTTCTGGATGAAAAGCCCTTAGTGATGAAGTGTGCTACATAGAAGGATTTCCTTACTGTTGTGGCGATGTGGTTATCGAAGGTGAGACCACGGTCCACCTGTGTCCCTAAGTCTAGATCATTAGATCATTCTCTTGGTGTACAGGAATGTCTGGGGCTCACATGACCTGAGTTTTTTTTTTTTTAACAAAGAAAATGTTCCTGTTGACATTGTAGATGCGCATGCTGCTGAGCTGAAGAAGGGAGCCAAAGACTTTGAATTTTGCTTGTTGCATGGCTCATTCATAGGAAACAGCAGTTCAGTTTAAGAAACAGGAAAATGAGGGACATGGTTTTGAGTGAAACAGTCCTAACCTTATTACCCTGACACAAGGAAAGTTCCTAACCATACAATTTATTGTACCACACGTGTAGTAAATGGTAAAATATTTACCACAAAGTAATGTTTACACTGAAATAGGAATGGCTAGGGCCTATTTAGAGTGTCCAATCCAAACAGTCCCATGGGGAGAATTATTGTAATTTGAACAGTGGTGAATTAGCCTTATTAAATGATTTTGTTAAAGACAAAACAGTATGCATAATGAAACCTGATAAAGGGAGTGGAGTGGTTTTAATGAATAGGGTGGAATATTTAAACAAAATGAATGTGCTGCTTATGGATAGTACATATGAGGAAAGCTCCTTAAATGAGATGCACATTGCTTAAAGAAATATAGACCTAGAGTTGGATGATATGTTGTTCCAATGCCAAATCAGCCTTGATGAATATAATTATATAAAAAATGACTATCCCAGGATTCTGAATATTTTTGGAATACTGAAGATCCACAAGGGCCTTACTAATTTAAGTTTTAGGCCTATTGTGGATGGTAATAGATCAAAAACTTGCTATATGAGCAAGTATATTGATCATTATTTACAGAAAGGCTTACAAATATTTGAATATATATTACAAAGGATTTGTGGCATTTCTTAAAGAAATTAAATGCAATAAAATGGGAGCCTGGGTTGATCATGGTGACTGTGGATGTTGTTAATATGTTCAGTATTATACCACATTTTGAAGGTATAATATGGTTGGAGGTTCAGTTAGCAAAAACCAGAATGTATGACCAGGACACCATTAATAAGATTATTGCCCTGATTGAAATGGTATTAAGCAATAATTATATACATTTTGAAGGGCAATATTTTAAACAAGCCACTGGGGTAGCCATGGGGGCTGCCTGTGCTCTCATATTTGCAAATTTTGTAATGTCATACTGGGAATAGGAATTTTTAATGAAAAGTAGTTATTGGACAAAAAATTTACATTATACTAGATTCCTGGATGATCTTTTTTTGTTGTGGAGGGGTAGTCAGCAAGAATTAGATGAATTTTTTGTTACATTAACAACACAGTGGAGTTCTTAAAATTCACCTACTATTTTAGTAAAGAACAAATCACATATTTAGACATAGAGTTGAATGTTGATAAGATTAATGGTCTCCTATATTCTAAGATATATAGAAAGCTAATTTTTTCAAATTCCTATTTAGAATTTAAAAGTTGGCACCCTTTACATCAAAAAAGAGCAATTATCAAAGGCCAACTGGTAAGGGGTGCCAGGATGGTTAGTCATGATGAGCATTTTCATGATGAAATTAGTTTTATAGTCAACATGTTTGTTAAAAGGGGCTATCGCCTGGATTTGTTGGAAGAATTATTCAAGGAAGTGATAGGTAAAAGGTACAAAATATTTATGTACCAATTTTGGGTGGGCCTCACAGGCCACAAAGTGAACTATTTGTTAATTACAGACTCAGGGGAAATGAAGTGGGATTCAGGTTTATAACTACTTTTAACCTGGATTCTGGGGGCATCATCCAGGCCATTGTCAATAACTGGGAAATCCTGGCTTTTGATCTGAATGTAGGGAATAAAGTTGGAAAGTGTCCCCCTAGTATTGTATATAGGAAGGATAGGTCCCTTAAAAACATGTTTGAGCATAATGAAAATGCACATGACCTTTCAAATAGAGCTAAAGGCAATACGAAATGTGGAAAGTGCAATTATTGTTGCCACATCTTTGAAACAGGAGAGCAGTGTAAATTGAATAGAAACAATTCTATCTCTATAAAAGGACACTACAATTGTAGTAGTGTTAATGTGGTTTATTTGGCAAAATGTCAAAAATGTTTGGCATTTTATGTAGGAAAGACCTCCCGAGCATTTAAGACATGCATCAGTGAACATCTTTATGACATAAAGAAAAGAAAAATTACTAATGCTTTATTTAGACATATTAAAGACAATGGGACACACTCATTTAAATTTTTGGCTATTGATCATATAGTAAAGGACCCTCAGGGTAAAATAGTAGACTTGCACTTAGATGCAAGTGAATTGAGATGGCAGTTAAGGTTGGATGCCACCCACTTTCCTGGATTAAATGAGGCAGTTAATATTGCATGTATTTTAAAATTAAAACATATTATGGGCTAGATGGTTTGAAGTGTCCTATAAGGCACAATTAAATTAAATATGAGATGTGTTTTAATGCTTTAAATGTTTTACAATGTTAGTGAAACACAATATGAGTGAGTTTCAATCATTTATTTATTTACTTACTTATATTTTGATAAATTTGTAGTGTGTTTTTAAGGTGTAATTAAGTGATTCATGTGACATCATTAAGCTATGGTATTTAAGGGCTGGGTTTGTAATGAAATTTGTTCTGATGAAGTCTCTTGAAGGAGAAGAAAGCGCTTGCCCATTACCAATAAAGTTTGGCATTTGTTTGCAACTCTTTTTGTCTCACCTGATTTGGAGCTGTGAGCTGCTGTGGTTTGAAGATTCTGAAGTTTCAATTTGTGGTGGTGTTGGTTTGACCTTAATATATGTGTTTTCCTGTTTCAGATGAAATCTTTAACTATTTCTTTCTCAGCTACTTGCTTTCAACCTTTGCTGTGTGTATGTGAGAAAAACATGTACCTGTGTGTACATATCATTAAACAAATCTCAGTTTTGTGATAATTCACTGTAATAATTTTACTACATTTACACTAGTTTTTGTACATTTTGAGCTTTTCTCCCCGGACATCAGCTGAAAATGGACCTGTATACAGTCAGACTTTCCCGGTTAACAAATGTAAAATAAAATAAAAATAATAAAAATAAATAAGTGATTAAAAGAGAATATTACTCACTGCTTACAGCTGAGGAAGTGGTACTAATATTGCCATATGTTGAATTATTTTCAGTACTAGATGCGAAGCAGAGGTTTTTGTCAGCTAAAGCTAGGTGAAAAATGTTAAAATTATGTGTTTAACATGCCATTAAGAGGATACTGATTCTGTAGACTTCCATTTGGTACTTTATCATTAACAGAGGTGTTTCAAAGAGATTTTGCTCAAGTCCTGAATGCTCTGCAAGGTGCTGTAAACATAATCACTGATCTCTTGGTGTGGATTATTGGGGTTATGTATGAGGAGAACACAAGAGACTAATACAGCTGTTAAATAGATTAAGACAACCATCATAATTTCAGGTTAAACAATAGTCTGACATACCCACCAGGACAGTGACAAAATAGTAAAAGGTGACATGATTGCAGTTTTAGAATATCTAATACTGAGAGTGATGCTCATGTCTCATACATGCCTTTTCTTGTACCTACTTATTTCAGCTTCTGTGTCATGTCTTTTCTACCCTACCCCTTGCTTTATCAGGAATTTTTCAGTGATGTATTTTATGATGCCTACCATGTATCATCTTCTGCACATGGCTGACTGCAGGAAGGTCATTATTTCCTTTTTATACTTCTCTGCTGGTCAATGGGGATTGCATATTTAGACCCCTTAGGCTTCCTCAAACTCTTTAAAGTGTAGGCCTTAAAGAATTTTACCGATTTTGTTTTGAATAATCTTTGTCCTTACTGTTTACAAAGATGTGGCTTCCAGAAATGTATATAAGACTGTAGGGGGAGCATGTATCAAGACCTTACTCCCAGCCACTGTCATGTCCAAAGCGAGACTCTCCAGAGCCTCGCCTGGAAGAAGGTGTACAGGCATCAGATATTGATTCTGTTCATCCTACATTGCTTCTATAGTGTCCATTATGTAGAACCCTGGTCAACAAAGGGTATTAAATAGTCCCTACCTCTCTGTCACTGTGCCAAAGGACAGGCATTGTCCATTGATTTGTTTAAAGACAGTATCTTATTCATGTATGGTGTCATTACAGATATTATTGACATGTTATACTTATCTAAATTTAAATAATATACTTCAGAAATGTTCACTGAGTACTTTTACTTACTCTGTGGGCCAGATTCAATAAAGCATACACCATTCTGAGTGAACAGACAGCACAGCCATAACTCACGCTTTCTTCCTCCTAAGTTTAGTTTTCTTACTGATATTCTTGCAGCTTTAAATACTGACATGGATTAATAAAGGTTACCACAAAGTGTAGACTACATGTACACTTAGTGTAATCTTTCTGAGTGACTTGAAAGCACAAAAAAATGTAATAAGAATTTTATTAAATATATATTGTGTGCACTTAGTGTAGGCTTTATTGAATCTGGCCCTGTATTTTAAATAATTTATTCTATTTCTAAGGAGTAGTGCTTTTAATAATTTAAAACTTGTATGGTTTCAGATTTGTAACACTCATATGCATCTATATTATATTTTATAACTACTATATAAATTATTACAAACCTAATATTATATGCAGTCTACTAGTATTATTGTCCATATCTGCTAGTGAGACAGCTCTTATATGAGATAAAATAAAATAATTTTAAAGAACACACTCCACTTTACACTGTCAAGACATCTGTACACTTCTATATTTAATGGTAACTAATTTTGAAGATATCATGTCCAGTGTACCTTCCAAAAAGGCTCATTCGCGGAATCCTACATTTATTTTTCCTTTGTTGCCCTGAAGCAGTTTGTCTGCCTCCCCCACATGCTTATTACTCTGTTCTTACACTTAGATCACCAAGTAAGAGAGCTCCAGAAACTGCTCTTCAGCTGAAATCAATTACTTCCTTTCAAAATGAGGTCCTATGCTTTTTCAGAACTCATTTTGTTTGGCAACTTCTATATCTATTCTATCAGTACAATATACATTATCTCTACATACATTTTATTTATCTATTTAACATTTATTTACCAGGAAAGTCGGACTTGGAATGTAGCCAATTTTCAGCGGAGGCTGAGGGAGTAACACTCCAGATGCATGTCTTTGAAATGTGGGAAGAAACCGGACCACCTGGAGGAAACCCACACGTATGCAGGGAGGACATGTAGACTCCACACAGAAGGAACTCCAGCTGAGAATCGAATCGGAGAACCTCTTGCTTTGAGGCGAGAATGCTACTGCTGCACCACTGCACTGTTATAGTGTAAATTTCAGCACGGAACCCAGTAACTCAAGAGCATATCTGCACCACTGTGCAAATGAGCATAGCTTTTAAAAAAAGCATTCTTGCAGAAGTACAACCCCCACCCATTCCTCCAATGATGGACGCTCACCCACCCCTCCTTGTAATATATTCTTACCTTGCTCCAAGGTCAATCAAAATTGAAGAAGGAAATCATTTGTAAACCAGATAAGTAATGATCATTGTTTCTCTGCTACTTGTTGATCTCAGGGAAAAGTGAATTACATGGCTTTAAGCCATTACTTGTCATTACAATAAGTAGCAATCAAATACCTAATAAGTGATGACATGTTGAGCAGAAGCAGCTCAAGCAACTCATAAATGAGCAGAGTTTGAGAAAGTTAAAGTGAGCATCAGTTTCTTTAGGTCCTTCTTTTTCTTTTTCTAATTTATATATTTTGGTCCTCCTCATCACAACTGACTTCATGATTTCTGGATGCCAGGCAGATTACTACGCACCTGCAACTCCTACAAAAACATTTCTTGGAGAAGAAGACTGGTAAATTGAGGAGCAGTCATCTGACTGGCCCTGCCAAGGACATTTTTTACCCTTTTTGAGCCATTGCTCCCTTGATGCCAGAGTGCAAAAAGTCACATACAGAAATATGTGCTTATGTACTCATAACAGTAACCGATACCAGGATTGATTATGATGTATATGTTGTTTTATTACTCATCTTACAAACCCTAAATGTCTACTTCTGGGTAGTCAGTTGAAAGAGAAGCCTACCAGGTCTTCCCAAGGAAGGGGAGCAGGGCACAAGTCCCTCAGTATCCTATGGGAAGGGATAAGTCTGGCTGGTTAAGGACTGACCCTTTATAGTAAAGGCACGGGTTGGGCAAAGGACTAGTGCTGCTTTCTTGCACCCTTGTGGAGGTCAGGGAGACACAAAATTTAGAAGCTGACAGTTAACAGGAGATATAAGTAAATATCAAAATCCTTTCACACATGGGATCGATGAGCAAATGTGCTAACAAGACTGCATTGCCAGGGTTTGCAGGAAGGTATAATGTTAAACCCCTCAACTCCACATTATGTTTAGGTGCCTGGCTACTTAAATCAAGCTCTGTGTTAGCACTCCCATCTCAGCAACCTACAAGGCTCTCCCCATGGAGGGATCCACAAGGATATTACTATAGCTATAGGAATGATGCATCAGATAGCCTTCAGTAGTAAGGAAACAAAAAATACATGATTCACATTAGGAAGAAAATAAATTGCATTATGACTATTTGTTGTTTAACCATGCTGTTCAACTTCTACATCCAGCCACCTTCTCAGGAAGCTTATTGAGAACAACAGCTTAAGTACTGATTACATGATAAGGCCTTCTTTATAAAGAACTCCCACTTATGTCTTAAGTTTATTTTATTGTTCCTTCTCCAACACACAGAAACACATATGCAGTTCCAGCTTCTAATTTCTAGCTACGGCTTTCTCAAGTTTGATTGCGGAATGATTGTCATACCTGTAAAACTTGCTTGCTCGATCTGTCCTTCATGATTATCTTCTTGGCCATTTGAGGCTGGGAACATGACTGGCTTTACAGGTGGAACTGGAGGAGAACCAGAATCTCACAAAAAGAAAAAGAATGGAATACAGTGTCATAATGACAGTCGTTAATTACACGTTTTATAGAAAAGAGTGAATACATACAGTAGTAATTTATTTAAGTACAGTCTACTGTTACATGCATTAAAGGCATATGCTTTTTTTTTTACATTCCTTTGTGACTAGAGACCCGATAGTGTCGCCTGGCAGATTGTGCCCCAACCCTGGTGCTCCAAAACGTCACAGATTCCCGACAGTAGCTATAATTGCTTACCTTTCAAAGCAGGATATTAAAGTTAACCTGAAACCCTTCCATACACTTCAGTCTCCAGCTCCATATGTAATAAAGTAGGTATAGCATAAATGCTAATAACTTCATGCCATATGATACAGCTTCTAGAGAGTTAAATCTGATTAAAAACATCATGCAGACTAATTGCATCTCCTCAGACTGTGTACTGTTTACTGGGTATCCTGACAAACACAGATAGATATATGACCTTGTGCCACCACAGGAGACATAGTTGCAGAAGAGAAGAAATATATCTGCATAACTGAAGAAAGATATTTGAATACAAGAGTCTATGTTTCTGAAAGTACAGTGCATAATTTACAGTAAAATGCCACAATTGTAACCTCC
Organism: Protopterus annectens; assembly: GCF_019279795.1. Taxonomy (NCBI): domain Eukaryota; kingdom Metazoa; phylum Chordata; order Ceratodontiformes; family Protopteridae; genus Protopterus; species Protopterus annectens. Next base: position 1,169,169,358 of record NC_056743.1, on the reverse strand, counting down.
TGGGATTCTTCTTCTTCTTGGAATCCCAGATGACCATTGCCTTTGGATTCCAGCATTCAGTTTCTTCCTTACTGTCAGAATAGCCAAAAGACAAGAAAGCTGTAATATACCTTATTTCTGTATAAAAAGCTATTTATTCACTAGAAGGACATAACGTCCCTCAGAGGCTTTTGAGGCTTATCTTCCTTAGCTGAAGAACATAGTCAGGGACTGTCAATTTGGTAAACTGCAGGATTCATTAAAAAGAGGCATAATAGTTTGTGGGATAAAAAAATGTCATAATAGGGCCTTGCTTTTAAGTAAACAGACATAACCTTACCAAAAGTTGTGGATATATATGCAATGTAAGTGACATCATAAATGTTTGTGTCTTGTTTGTGTCTTTCAGCTTTTCCCGGTTAGGGGTCGCCACTGCGGAACTCCGGTCCGCTAATGATTGGCAGTAGAATTTTTATGTACTGGCTTGCCGGGCCTAACGCACAACCATCAACGAAGGAACGCCCATTCATGCATGTCGCCACACAGAAGACGCTCTGAGAATTCAACGGGCAATGTCTAACTGTGAGGCGACAACGCTACCGCAGCACCATCACTGCAGTCTCAAGTGACATCATAAATATGGAGTTAAAAGAATAAAATGTGGGTCAAATATAAAAAAAGATAAAAGGAGAGAAATAATGTGAGAATACATTGTAACAGTAATGAATATGACAGGGAACTATTCCAGAATGCTGAGTAACAATAATGAGGATAACAAATAGAGCCATGATGTGCACAAAGTCATGCAGCTGAAATTCAAGCCTCGTGTACCAGGTTTGGCTATTTGCATGAGTAAAAAAGTACTCTATTTTTAATCATTATTGGGTACTTATGTATTATCGCAACCATAGTTTGTCAGAATTTGCGGTGGTCTCGGCAGGAAGTTACTTTAGTGAAAATGGGACATTGCTGAGACTGCTGCAAATTCTGACAAATTTAAAAAATAAAATTAAATTAAAACTGTTGTAACCTTATTTTTTATACATAATATTCCAATTAGAAAAGATCTGCCTTAACTGATGCAAACCAGATTTCTAGTGAGAATGTGTAACAGTGTGGTTGCATTACGGTCATTTAAAAGACTTTTTATTTTAAAGTTTGCACTGTATTTGGCTTTGCTTGTGTTTTCTTTTTGTGATTGGCATGTTTGATAGCGTACACAGGTGGAAAGGGGTAGGATTATTAACATCACTTGCTGTTATCTTATGGAGTTCGTTATCTTAAAAAAAAGTTGGACCAAGCACGGGTAGGATTATTAAAATCATTTGTTGTTTTCTGATGGAGTTCGTTTTTTTAGAAAAGTTGAACAAAATTTAAAACATTACTGTTTTATAAATTTATCTGTGGTGGTGCAGCGGTAGCATTGTTGCCTCACAGCAAGAGGTTCTCCCGTTCGATTCTCGGCTAGAGTGCGGGGAGTGCCTTCTGTGTGGAGTCTGCATGTCCTCTCTGTGGTTGGGTGGGTGTTCGAAAGACATTCGTAAATGGGCGTGCCTTTGTTGAATGTTGAACATCAAGCTGGCACCTCGGCGTTCGTGAAAATCTACTGCCAATCATTAGTGGACCGCAGTTCTGCTGTGACGACCCCTAACCGGGAAAAGCCGAAAGACAAACAACAACAACTGTTTTATAAATTCATGAGAGGGATGTTTAAACAAGCGTATTGTCAGCATTCACGCCATTCTAAGCAACACGTTATTTAACTGAGAATGGAATGTTGCCGTGAATGCTGACAATATGTGGTTGCGATAATACGTAAATACCCATTCTTGTACTGTGCTGCAGTAAAATGTTTTCAAAAATGTGTAGAATAAAAATATACCTTTGCATGCTGTTAAAAAGAAAGCTGAAAATCAATTGTTTCTTGGCACTAATGAAGTGAAAGTTAATATAGTGAAATCTGAAAAGGGATCAGAAACACTGAGATAAGAGTGCAAATTGGACTGATGCAAGAAATACTTATAATTATTTAATGAAATGTTAGAAATGTGCACAGCATAATATTTTGTCTGAAGAAACTTTTGAAAACTTGGGCCTCAAAAATATAGAGAAGTGGGCTGTATGTACATTATTAACACATTCAGGGTACCAAGTAATGCCAAGGGGTCAAAGGTTACTGACATGAGTATAAAAATAAGAACTGCAAGATTCTTGATTGGTGTTCAGAAACAAAAAGCATAGAGCGTGACACAAAATAGCATGGTGAGTGTTCAAGCATACATATGAGGTGATTCAGAGAGACACATAGCACAGTCATGTTACTGAGAAAATAACACAGTATGCATTACATTCAGATAGATTACAATACACAAATGAGAGGCATCACATATGAAAATTGTAATCTCAAACATGGCATAGTGGTTCAAAAATGAATAAAAGTAGGAGAACGAGGCATTGTGAAAAGCTGTTCTAAATGCCAGTATTCTCTGGTGAAGAGGATTATCTGTTGTAACAAGATGCTACACAATGCATCTATATTAGTTGAGAAGCATTTATTAGTTGTCGCACTCAGAACCAGTGTCCATAGTATTGCTCACCCTCATATAACACATCACAGGTGAGCACACCAGCGCTAACCTGCCATCATGACTGGGACAGTTTCTCCAATCACTCCACTCCCAGGTTCTCCTCCATTGGTGGCTACCATCTGAATGGCAGCCTAATGGGGTCCCCATGCTGTAGTTGTTTATATAGTACTATGTTTAGCTCAGAAGCATTTGTTAGTTGCTGCTCTCAGAGCCAGTCAACTGCTACCATGTTGACACAGGCACCATATGGGAACTTGCAGACATGGGCCAGTTTCACATGGAATCATGGAGGATGCATAGAATTCCTATCAAAGTGGGCACTAAGATCTGTGTGGTAATCCTTACCACAGGGACCTTCTAGCATCCAATGGGTGCACATTAGGAGCTTCATAAGTGTGTGTCTGACTCATGAATCCAATACCAGTTCCTTGATGTGATGCTGCAGCTTGTGTCTAAGCTTATATGGTTCCCACAGAAAGCAGAGAAAAGGATCACCTCTATGCAAGCATTCTGTGAATTAGCTTTTTCTCCTGTGGTTCTCAAACCATTGACTGTACCACATCACTGCCAGGACCCTGGCTGCTCCACATGGCAATTAACTGGAAAGGCTTCCACTCCAGCAACTGCCAAGTGGTGTGCAGTGCACAGGGTATAATCTAAAATATGTCTATGCACCATCTTGGCAGTTACCACAACTGCCACATGTAGCAAGTCTGCAACATATACCAGCAATCTGTACAGGGTGATTTTCCACAGGGTTATCTAATTGGCAGGACCTCACATGTCCCTCACACAGTTAATGATAACCCTCCATTGACATAGGCCATAGGCTACTCATATTGGTGTCCACTGCTGTGTGCTGCAAATGATGCAGCATATGCCTTAGAACAGTGGCTCAGGAACCCCATCTACAGACCTCAGACCATGGTGGACATGGCATATAACACCACACTGTTGCAGATTTGTACCATTGTTGAGCATGTGGTCAGGTTGCTAAATGACCACTTGTGTGGCTTATATACATCTGGTGGTGTGTGTGCACCATTTTACACAACACAGTACTATGTAGTCAACTACAGCATGGGTACACCATCAGACTACTATTCAGATTGTAGCCACCAGTGGTGGAAGAGCTGGGAGAAGAATCATTGAAGGAACTAGTTGCAGGATCACCCTATGCGAGGCTGAGGCAGGTGCAATACATGGGGGTTCTGGCAAAAAGATGGTGTCTAATCCACAACATGACAGAGGCAACATAGAACAAAACTTGATGGATGCAATTGTGCTCCCAGGCTATGAGTACAGTAGACTGTATGGCCATGTTGTGTACTGGATGTTAACTAACGCACACATGTCTGAGAATTGAGCAGGGCACAATCATCACCAGTTGCACAGGTGGAGAGGGGTTCAGTGACATGGAACAGCAATGCTAACATTCATACAGGGGTTATGAGTGGTGGATACAGTAGCCAGGCATACAGGTAGGTGGTTGGGAAGTCAAGAATCACATCATCAATGAATAGATTGAAACTTTCAGGAGGGAAATGCTAGCTAGGTGGATTGGGTGGCCCTGCAGCACTACAATCACATGCATCCCAAGCAAAGGTAAGCATAGCACTTCAGTAGCATGTACAGAACCCCTGCTGTAGCTCCCCATGTTGGAAGATAGTAGAGTGCAGGTGTCCAAATCCATATGGGTGGCCATATTGTAGCACTGCTTTCTGTACACCCCAGGTGTATATAGGGTTATAGGTAGCTATTAGGCATGTGGTCTTGGAGACAATTGAAAGTTTGGCCCAATTTCTGATTTGCCCTAAAACACCGTCTGGTTAAAGGACTTGCTCAAGCTCACTCAGTAGACAAATGGAGTCTGTGGCAATCAAACCCTGGTCCAGGAAACAGCTTGTTAATAACTCATAACTTAACCCTCTGCTCTAACTGCCAGTCTATGCTATAGATGGCATGACTAGGAGTGATAGTTCTGTGGAGTGTATCTACAATGAAGCCAGGAGAGTGTCAATCATGGTTATGAGACTGCCTACCCCTATAGGTGGAGGCAGCCACCGAAAGTCTGAATGGCAATGCCCCTTCCCTCATATACCAGATCATTCCTGATATTGCTACAGGAGGTAGCTTCACAAAGGAATTCTGTGCCCGCTTAGATAAATGTATAGAACTTTCACTCCCAACCAGATCTAAATATAATGGGAAATTTTAAAACAAACCACCCTGGTGGTCCACCACCATAAATAAACTCTACCAAAAAAAAAAAAACTTCCTTAAAGTATACAACAGATTAAAAGATCCTTGTAGTAACAATAACATCAGAAAAAATAAATAATACTTGAAAAATACTATTAGGTCAACTAAAGCAGCCCATGAATTTAGGTTAGCATCTGAAGCTAAGGACAATTACAAATCCTTCTTCAGCTAAATTAGGAAATTAGGAAATAACACAAAGTGTTTTGAACTTTTACTGGCACCACCTACTCTGATCCAGTAGGTATTGCCAATATACTAGCAAACAAATTCAGTATGAAATTTACTCTAGAGATGGCTGTCCAAAACCCACTTATCCCTAAATCTCTAAGACCCCCACTATCACTAAAGAACATGTACTGAAGGTATCTCCAAGACTAAAAATACTTCCTCCATGGGATCTGACAATGTACCTGGCTGTTTTAATAAACAGTATTAAATAAGCCCCAGCAAAACCACTCCTTAAACTATTTAACCCGTGTTTAGCCACTGGCTTTGTCCCTGATGTTTGATGCACAGCAGTAATGATGCCACTTCACAAGGGTGTCCCCACCACTGACTTTATGAATTATAGGCCCATCAGCCTGACAAGTCTTATTTGCAAAGTCATGGAACATATTATAACTGACATGATAAATTATGTTATTAAAAATCTCATCAGGTTAGATCCACAGCAGTTTAACTTTGTCAAGGGTACAAGACCTAATCCTTAGGGTGTGGGTAGCAGGTGAATCATCAGAGAGTATGATGCTGGCCAGCTTGTGTCCTGCAGGGCTCAGTGCTGGGGCCTCTTTTGTTTGGCATTAATTTTTCTGATCACAAGACCATGAACCAAGACCTCTGGCTAAGCAAGTTTGCATATGACTCTAAACTAGGTATCATTATCAAATCCCCCTCTGATACCTTAGCCCTTCACAAAACTTATACTCATAAATACCTGGTGTGCTAAATGGCCTAAAATGTGTTGTATTGTCATATTTGTAAATAAACCCTCCCCAAGCATGCAATGTAGACAGCATCCAACTCTAAATTTAGAATGCTGTTAAAGACCTTGGAATTTGGATTGATAATTTATTGTCCTTTGATTATCATGTAACGACAGTCGTTATAAAGTCCTTCTACTTAGTAAAGCTAATTATAAAAGGAATATCATACAGATTGAAAGAGGTCATTTTTCCCTTATTTTCAGCATTGATTAAGCCAATTATTGAATACAATCCCCCTTTCTGATGTACCTCAACAAAAAACCCAGACGTTCTTAACTAAACAGATCACTGGCTTAAAAACACTAAGCTATCAAAAAAGAGTGGGGGCATTGTTATTCAACATCTTATAGACTCCTGAGGGGAGATCTGTATTGTCTTACCTTCTGTACCGTTAGCGGCAGTGGTCCTAGAACTCTTGTATCAACAGAAATCAAGTAGGCCCACAAATACCACAACCAGGATCTAATTTTTCATCAGCAAATAAAACAACCATAGGGGTGTGTGATCTGCTTCACCCCTTCAACACTATATTTTGAAGCACACCTCAATTCTACAGGTCAGTGTCAGTTACTAAACTGGCAGTAGTCCATAATAAACACATACCTGCTTATTCAAACACTCTCTTACTAAACCTCAAGCATCTACAATTCCAACACCTATACTTTTAATTTTAATTCCAAGCAAACTTCCTTTACTAAATGATCCTCTATAACACACACCTCTTAAACACTAGGTAGTCAAATACATTTTGTGCTACTGCTTTTGATAACAACTGACATATTACTACCACCACCTCTCATAAGCCATCACTTTATCATCTACACCCCCTTTACCTTTATAACAATTGCATCTTCTCATAAGCATAACTCCGCACATCCTTGCAGATGGAGCACTCTCTCACCTGTACATCACTCAATGCTACAAGCATCAAGAATAGGATTAATAACATTAGGATCTTTCTGAACTCCTGGTTTCCATTACTGAATATTGGCTCAAACGATTATGCCAACACCAAGGGCAGGGTTGGCATAATGGTTAAAGTCATTATGTCACAGATGAAATGTACAGGGTTTGATTATAACCTCTAATTATTGACTAGGCTTGTAATAGTCTGCAGCCTGGTAGAGTAGTTTTCACCTAGGAACTACCATATGCACCACTTCTTTACCAGTTATAACTATAACTTTGATGCCTAACCAGGTAAAAGGGTTAGAGGCGGTGTGATGCTACTGTAAAAATCAGTCAACATTTGACTTGCTGTCCAAGCCACTTCATTTGTTGACCCCTGCTGGCTTCTAATCAAATTCCCAATTAACTCCACACAGCAACTCTACCTGGCCATTACCTACCTACCACACCCAGCATCAATCCACAAATTAAAAAAAAATCTACTACTGCCCATACTTTTTCCTCATCAAACCTAATAAAACAGTATTATTCTATGAGACTTTAATCTAAATCTATTGGGAACCTATAAAACATGACCTAACTGCATTTAGATTCATAGGCTCATAGGTTGGTACTAGGCTATCGGCCCTAGGGCCTGTACAAGCCTAGCCATAACAATTCCCTGGATATTTCTTCCCACAGTATTTACTTCCCTTGACCCCTGTCTTGCAGGGTGACTGACGTGATCCCTGGGGTGAATTTTCTATCTCCCATCCAATCGCCAAGGTTCCTTTTGAAGAGGGCCAGTGAGGCACTCTGCTTGACATGTATGGGCAGTCTATTCCAGAGTATGGGGAGTCTCTGGGTCAGGAACCTATCCCTCCAGCGTGTTTTGTTCATTGTGATGACAAGGTTTAGATTCCTGGAGCATGTGGCTCTGAGAGATTGGGATTTCTTTAAGTGGAGCATGTCCAACAGCTCAGGGTTTGACATGCCCTTGTATGTTAAGCAGAGATTGCCTCTGAGTAGACGATATGCCACAGAGTACAGCTGGAGTTTTTTTAGATGGTCAGCATATGGCATCTGCTTTAGGCCTGTGATTCTTTTAGTGAGGTATTTCTGCGACCTTTCCAGCTGTTGCAGATGTCTTGTGAGGTACATACCAAACGGGGCATTGTAATCTATAATGGGTCTAATGAGGGATGAGTACAGTGGGGCAATGACCTCCTTTTTTCTGGATGAAAAGCCCTTAGTGATAAAGTGTGCCACATAGGATTTCCTGACTGTTGTGGCGATGTGGTTATCGAAGGTGAGACCACGGTCCACATGTGTCCCTAAGTCTCTCATCACACTTTCAGTGTTTAGTGTACTGCCACCTATGTGGTAATTCATGGGTACATGTTTTTTCCCAAAGGGAATAATTATAAATTTCTTGGCCTTAAGTTTGAGCCCATGGCTCTGGCACCAAGCATCTGTTTATGTAAGGCCCTTTTGTAGAATATCCACATCATTTGGGGATTCAATAATGGCTCCCAGTTTGCAGTCATCTGCAAACTTTGTTAGCCAGAGTCCCTTAGTGTTGGGCTGTACTTCAGAGAAGTAGATGCCAAACAAGAGCGGTCTCAGGACTGAACCCTAAGGTACTCCACTTGTCACTTGTCTGGAGCTGGATTTGGAGTCGGCTACTTTTACAGTCTGGGTTCTGTCAGTAAGCCAGTTGGCAACCCATCGAGTGATGTAGGGATTTATGCCCAGCTTAGTAAGTTTATCTATGATTCCAGAGTGGGGGATGATGTTGAAGGCCTTGGCGAGGTCCAGATAGGCTGTATGGACCGCCTTACCCTCGTCCACAGCTCTGGAGACTGATTCAAAGAAGTGAATCAGGTTCAGGAGACAAGATCGGCCCTTCACGAACCCAAACTGGGTGGGGTCCAGTGTTTGAAGGTTGCCAGTGTCTTTGTTTATAAGTTCCATGATAATGCGTTCCATGTCCTTGCAGATCAGGCTCGTCAGACTCTGATGGGGCGGTAGTTCCTAGGATCCAAGATGGATCCCCCTTTGTGGAGTGGGATAACTGTAGCTGTGCGCCACTCAGTGGGCATGAAGCCTGAGGTGAGGCTATGATTAAACATGACACTTAGGTGAGGTGCCGGTTCATTTTGTAGTTCATGTAGTACACAGCCCTGGATGCCATCTGGTCCCATGGATGCTGTATTCTTAGCTTTGGAGAGTGCGGTTTCTACCTGTGTTGCCATGATTACCGGAATGTGGCAAGATGGGCTTTTTAGGGGGTGAGAGGGGAGTGAAGTTGGCACTAAATTGATCTGCCAGGATATTGGCAATATCCTTGGGATCAGTATATTTAATGCCATTCTGTTGTAGCTTAGAGTAGATCTGAACATTCCCATTTAGATTCTTGACATAACTATAGAATGCTAACTGCAAGTTACTCCAATTAACGAATAACAGTAATTGACCCAACCTCAGATCAAATCACCACTCATTACTGGACCTTATAATTATTTCTTACTTTGCCAGTATCTCCTCTATCTCTCACCTTCCTACCTTCAGTGGCCACTGCCCTATTACCTTCACTTTACAAAATCTTAAAATTAAATACTCCCCAAGAATAATTTCCTTCAGGTCCTAATCCTTCACACAGTCCCCCACTCTACATGCATGTCTTTCCCCTATCAGTTGGTGCCCACTAGTTTCTCTTTCTGATGCTAACGTGGCTGCCAACAAATTCTCTGAACTTCTTCTCTCACTTCAGGACACACACTTCCCCATGGTAACTAGATTGTTAAAGGATTCAAACTCACTGGCTTATCAAAGGACTTAAAGCTTTAATGGAACTACTAGATGAAGCCTGACAAACTTTGAAACAACCACCCACAGCAGCAAATGAGACCATTACCCATCTCTGAGGAACACCATTAAACATTCTATCCATTTTGTCAAAGCTAAACCCTGCAGTGATCTCAAATCTCCCTCCTTCACTTACTTAAATTATTCTGGAAGGAGGTGAACAATATAATGGGAAGATCCCCTCCAAATGAAGCATCCAATCTAGGCTTTATATCTTGCCTTTCTGGTAACTTCACAAAATCCAGCTTCATCAGAGAACACTTTCTCACCATCTCACAATCCCAATTACTCACACACACAATACTCAAGGAGGGCCTAGCCCTCCAGAATTCATTCCACCCTTCTAGTTCTCTCAAGTCACTACTGCACATATTGGCTTATACTTGAACAAATTCCACATAACTCTCTGGACCAAACAATATTTGCTTGTGTTTTTTTTTACCACTGCAGAGACTATGTTGCTACTCCACTAAAGGACATCTGTGTCCTCTTTCTCACCATCCATACTATTCCAGCTATCAAGGAATCCTCCTTTGTCAGACCTATACTTAAAGTATTCAAGCCAAACTGCTGCAGTTATTTTTGCCCCATATCCACCCTATCTAGACTAGGCAAAGTTATAGAAAAAAATAATTTGTAATCAACTTACCTCCCACCTACAAAAAATATTTCTTGCTTAACAAAAAAAAAACATGATTTTTGGGCTGAGAGAAGATCCGTAACAGACCTCTGGACTCTGTCTGATGACATTTTATTCAATATGGATAAGGGAGAGTCTGTCTGGTGCTGCATTTATTTGTCTATCCTAAGCATTTGATTTGGTTGACCACTCAATCCTTCTTTTCTAACATCAAGACATTGGCATCAGCCCTGACTCTGCCAATTAGATCAAAAACTTCCTATTATAAACAGATCTTTCAGGATAAAGATAGGGTCTCCTCTCTCTAACAACACCTACACTCACTAAAGACTTCCACAAGCCTCTATTCTTGCCTCAGTTCGATTCACAGTCTTCATCAATAATCTCCTCTTAGATCTCCACTAACTTCCACTATGTCTACATGCCAATGGTATGGTCATCTACAGGTCTGATCTTTCTATAGAACTACAACTATAAAAAGACCTCCTTCTGCTACAGAGCTGACTCAGCTCCAAAAAAACTGTTATTGACCCTAAAAAATCCAAGGTCACGCCAACTGGCATCCAGAAAAGATTGATCAGCTAGGCCCCCTACCACTTTATATCATAGACTATGACAATACTTTCATTGACTCCACCATTTCCATTAGTTATCTGGCTATATGGCTAGACCAGTCTTTAACCTCCAAGAAGACATTAAAAATCCATAAACCCAAGGTCAATTACTTACTATTTTGGGCTAACAAAATCTCTCAGTTAATTTCCACCCCTGCCAGAACAGCTATAGCCAAAGGTATCCTTCTAACACTACTTGAGTATGGACTTACCTTGGTTGCCTCCACCAATGCCCAAAAACCTAACACCCTTTAAACCTTCTTCATTAAAATCTACCAGCAGCTGGTATCCATCTCCCCTTGGAATGAACATCATTGCCTCACTCTATCAAAGGTTTAGTTGCTGCCAATACAAGTCTTTACCAATCTTCTTGACTCCCTTTTTTTCAAAGTACTTCAAAAAGACTGTACCCCACCTCAACATTGTTTGTAGTAACTCCAGCCTATAAACTCAGGAAGCTCAACTGTACAAAATCCTTCTTTCATACTTCATTTTACTAGTCATACTTTATCAGTCATTGCCGAAGAACTATGGCACTCTCTTCCTCGTGACTTAATTGAGTTCCCTGACAACTCAGTTTTCAGACCTCAACAAGTACTTTCTGAAAAAGCAGTATGAGTGGAACTATCAGACAACACGGCATGTTATATAACTGCGCACCACAGAGGAGAGCCCTAACAAGCGATACCCCCTCACCCTCTTTCTATTTATTCAGCCATTCTCAACTGTTTGCATACCTACCTGAGGAGATAATACCAAACTGCTCTGATAAAACTCCTTAGAATCTAATCCCTCACATAATCAATTGAGGGCTTACACATTTACAAATATCAGGTTGGCTTTATTGGTCTCCACAATTTAGTATCAACTTACAGGAATTCCATCAGCTGATAACTCCCCCCACCTGCCTGCACAAAACCTCCTCTTCCAGCTCTACTACTGACTGGATCCTGACTAACTCCTCCAACCTCTACCATAATCCATCTACCCTACCATACTCCTTAAGTGAATATTTTCCTATTTCCATTCTAAGACACGCTACCCAACTACCCAAATCACACCTTTCAGAGACTGTCGTAAACTCTCTAACTTTAATATCTCCCAATTTAACTCCATACTGTCTAGTATTGACTGGTCCATCCTCAGGCATATCCCTCTCAATGAGGCAGTGGGTAGATTTAACAGTATCTTCTTGGACATCCTAAACTCCCTTGCCCCCTCTAGGAGAATTAGAATCAAACCTAACTATGCTCCCTGGCTTTCTAAAGATACTATATCTCTAATACATAAAAGAGACAGTGCTTGGAAAGCCTGGGTCAAAACAAAACAATTAACAGAATCTTGCCAAGAAACAAATAAATAAGGACAAAAAATCCTACTACAGCTCTCTGCAAATCAATAGCAAATCCAACCCTCGTAAGTGTTAGTCTACTCTAAATAAAATTGTTTGTCCAGGCTACCCTTCCAATCCCTCCACTTTCCTCAATAATCACTTCATTGACACAATTCAAAAACTCACACCCTCCAGCTCCAACACAACTGCTCCCCCTGTCTAACCCACTCAACACAAACCTCTTCACCTTTCAACCTGTTCCCAGTCCCTACATTAAATCTCTTCTTCTGAAACTTAAACCCTGCTCTCCCTCCAAAGATAATCTTCCTGCTACCTTCCTCAAACTAGCTGCTGAATCTAACGCCTATCCTGTATACATACTAATAAACAGATCCATTCAAGAAGCAACATTCCCTCTCATTTGGAAATCCTTCTGTACCATCCCAGTGCACAAAGGGGGAAACTCTACTGACCCATCCAACTACAGACCCATCACCATCCTATCCCATCTATCTAAAATACTTGAGAAATGCATTCACTCACAGCTTATCAACTATCTATTCCAACAAAACCTCCTTAACCCCACTCAACATGGTTTTCAGCCAAGCCATAGCACAGCTACTGCCCTCCTATATTTTACTCATACTGTCACTGAGGACTGTGATAATAACAACTCACATCCTGTCTCTTCATTGATCTCTCCAAAGCGTTTGACACTATCTCTCACCCTTTACTGCTGTCCAAGCTATCCAATCTCAACCTATCTCCTGCCTCCCTAACCTGGGTCTTTAGCTACCTCTCTGGTAAGCTACAATCTGTCATATGGCTCTCTTCCTGCTCTCCTTCCATTCCAGTCACATCAGGTGTTCCACAGGGTTCCATCTTGGGCCCCTTCCTATTTAGCATTTTTACTAATGAACTATACACATCCTGTAAACAATCATCCCTAATCAAATACGCTGATGACTCAACTCTCATCTCCATCTCTAGCAATATCTCTGAACTCCATGCCCACACACAGGACACCTTTCTATCCATTGAAAAGTGGCTGTCTGACAATCTACTCATCCTAAACCCCAAAAAAAAAAAAAAAACTCTTACTCTTTCTCCCCCATTCTCTCTCCCCTTATAAGTCCACCTTTGTTATCACATCCTCCAATAATGCCATCATACAGCTTGAACCCCACACAAAACTCCTAGGCACCATCATTGACAATGATCTAAATTACATATTCTTCAATGTATTAAAAAAAACTCACTGGAAACTAGGCCTGCTTTATCGTAGCAGAAAATTTTTATCCTCCAATTCTAGACTCTCCTTCGCACAGGCACTTCTCCTCCCCTCCATTCTATATGCTGCTCTAATCCTAATCAACATCCATTCCACAACCTTGTCCAAACTTCAACAAACTTACCATAAAATAGCTAAATATATCACTAACTCCCCTTACAATTTGCACCATTGCCTTGTACTCAACTCCCTCCACTAGCTTGAACTCCCCCAACAAGTCCTTATATCGCAATTTCAAATAATGCACTCTATACTATACAAACCATCTTCCTGCCCAGCTCTCTCCTCTCTGGTATCCCCCTACACCCCCTCTAGGACCCTCCACACCTCAAATCAGCAAATCCTAGAAATCTATCAACCAAAGAAAAATGTGGGCAAACTACTCTATAACTGCTCTGTAGCCCAAGCTTGGAACAAACTTCCTATACACATACACTCCATTACCCAACCATTACACTTCAGAAAAGAGCTCAGACTTTACCTACTTAACACCAAGACATGCCCATGTCAGGACCCTACTTATCTCCTCCACACTCTTGTATTTCATTCCCATCATAAGTGTATTCACACTAGTATGAACCATTTTCACTTTTTAACCAAACTGGTACTTATTCTGATAAATGCAGTCTCTAAATACTGACAGCTTACTTTTTTGCTGTTGATTCTGTCATTTATCTGTAGTGTTACTTGTCTGTTATTATGTGTTTGTTGCTCATTATTTATTTGTTTATCTGCTGTATTTGTAATTGTACTATCTTGGAGCATCAGATTTTATTATACTGTATGCTATGTAACTGGAGCTTTTCTCCTTGGGTCTCCACTAAAAATGGGCTACTCGCTCAACTGGACTAACCCGGTTAACAAATGCCAATAAATAAATATGTACCCTTACAGTCTTAAAAAAAGTAAAAAGTCTTGGGCATTCAGAGGCCAAGTCGCTTGAAGCATTGTTATGTCATTAAGGTGTCCTTTGAATATATCCTATTGGCCTTCACTACAGAAGGTTTAAAGCTTTGCACAGTAAAGACTCCAGCTTGGCTGTTTTTTTTTTTTTGTAGTTTTTAATGACTGGTTTAATAGTAATTATATATATATATATATATATATATATATATATATATATATATATATATATATATATATATATATATATATATATATATATATATATATATATATATATATATATATATATATATATATATATATATATATATATATATACATACACACACACACACACACACACACACACACACACACACACACACACACACACACATATATATATATATATATATATGGGTCTACTTTCTCTTACTAAAATTATGTTTCATCGAACATCAAGTAGCCAAGACCACTTTTCTGAATTTACAGTATACTGAACACTGACTTTCACGAACCACAAAACACCAAAAGTACACCTGTGGCAAAAACAAAAAAACACACATTTCCTAACATTTTTGCAGGGGGGCAAGCCCTCTGCACCCCCATACCACCTGCAAATTATATATACCAACTGTGAGATTGCCCTACAGTAACAAAAAGGGCGGATTTTACAATCTTAACTGTAGTGAGATCTCCATTTAAATGCTACTCTGCTGTGAAAATAATTTTTTGTATGCTCTAAATTGCTAACATTACCTTCATATCTGCCATGCCACAGAACTGATACTGTCTATGAGAAGGTACATAAACACTGTATGCTTGTACTTTTCGCACTACCAGCTTCATGTTTATTATTTCGCTGACATGAACTTTGGCAAACTCAGAGCCTGAAATACTGTACATTTGGAAAAAAATTGAAGTCCGATAAAATGTAATTTCGGTAAGAGAAAGTAGACTCATATATACGTATGGGTCCACTTTACAATTTCGAAATACCGAAATTCTGAATTTCAGTATTTCAAAATTATATATCCGAATCACAAAATCACAAAACCACAGAAGTGCGAAATTCAAAATCTCGAAGCTCGGAGATGTTGAATTAGCATGTCTGGTGGTGTGGTGTGTGAATGGATGGGTGGAAGTTTAGGTAAGTATGTATGTGTAACTGTTTTGGTTAGTGGCTTTAGTGTGTGTCAGTGTGTGTTGTGACTGTGACGTGTGTGTGTGTGTGTGTGTGTGTGTGTGTGTGTGAGGGACTGTAAAATGTGTGGTTGTGAGTTTCCTTTGTATGTCTGTTTGTGCGATCTTGGAGTTAGTATGCTTATCTGTAGTGTAGGATTGCATGTTTGATTGTGGGGGGAAGTTATGTGTATGCGTGTGCTGTATGTGTATTGTACGTTCGGGATTTTAAATTTCGCCGTTATGGGGTTTCGGGATTTAGTGTTTTCAGCTATGTAATTTCGAAATACTGAAATTCGGGATTTCAATATTTTGGGATTACATAGTGAACCTATATACATATATATATATATATATATATATATATATATATATATATATATATATATATATATATATATATATATATATATATATGGGTCACCTTTAGATGCCCGACAATGCGTTCACGACACGGAATCCGGACGAAAACACCGACAACGCAGATGACCGACAAGGTGAGAACCCGACGGACTCGGTAAGTGTGTGATCGAGTGAGGGATTTAGTGTTAGGGTTACAGCGGACAGGTAAGTGTGCGATAGTGAGGGACTGTGGGTTTAGGGGTGGGTTAAGTGAGTTAGGGTTAGGTGCAGGTAGTTGTGTATGAGTTTAGTGAGGGACTGTGGGTTTAGGTGGGTTAAGTGAGTTAGGGTTAGGGTGCAGGTAGTGTGTGTGCGATAGTGAGGGACTGTGGGTTTAGGGGTGGGTTAAGTGAGTTAGGTTAGGGTGCAGGTAGGGTGAGTGTTGTAGTGTCGGATCTTGGGGTTACGGGTGGGTAAGTGAGTTAGGGTTAGCGTGCAGGTAGAGTAAGTGTGCGGTAGTGTCGGACCTTAGGGTTAGGGTTTGGGTTAGGGATAGTGCATATGTTATGTAGTGTACTGTGTTGTTTACATGTAGTGTGTTGCTGTAATGGTTTTCGGTGTTTTGCGTTGTCGGCGTTTTTTGTTGTCGGTCTTTTGGTGTCGGTTATTAGTGTGTCGGCGAAACGCGATTTCGAGGATATAAAGGTGATCCATATATATAGTTATTTATATATATATATAAGTATTTAAAATAAATGTTGTACATATAATTGCACAAACACATTTATAGTTTTGGCCTGCTGTCAGATAAGCAACATAGTTTCAGAATTGCCTTTAACACAAAAGCACTAACTCTACAGTAACATCAGTGACAGGCTTTATTACAGCTAGAATATTCATTGATATGACTAGGGCATTTGGAATTGTAAATCACAACTTACATGTCAACAAGATGATAACATTTAACTTTGGTCACAGTACCATGTAGTGGTTCCAAAGCTACCTGGTAAATAAAACATTTTTTAAACGAGGGACATCTTTATTAAATTATTACTTATGACACAGGCAATCATACATTTATATAAATGAAAACAAATTGCATTAACACAATCCCAGTTGCAAGTATTTTACATCACAAGTCATAGTAACACAATTCTAATTGCAAAAATTATGCATCTCTTACAATCAACCCAGTCAATGTCAGTAAAACATTACATAGCTCATTCAAGTCTTGCCTTCTTTTAAACCTCATTCCTTCCCTGTATTTATTGTTCCCACAATTCCCATTTTTCCTATGTAATTGGCTCCTACACTTCTCTAAAGCTCCTAGTTCCAGTTGTTTTATCTCTGTTACTATATTTGCTATTTCTAGTATAGTTGGTTTAGATTTTGATTTCTATTTTCTAGTAACTGTTTTTCTGGCAGGCACCATAATTAGACTCAGCAAGACATTACTATGTTTAGGCAGTTCTGATTCTGTATAATAGCTCAGCAAAATAATTTCCCTCATTACATCAGTTTGCTCACCCAGCATTTCTGACAGAGTAGTATGTAGGGAATTTTTAAAGTCAACTAACTCATTACACTCCCAGAAGATATGTTTCCAATTATCTCTTTCTTCCCCATCACACCTTCAACATCTGCTATCCACCTTGGGAAAAATTCTCTGGGGTTTTTTTGGGGTATAAAAATATCTATGTGAACATTTCCAAGCAAAAATCCTAAATCTTCTAGATTTTGTTGCATATTTGGGAGCTATACACGTATCCTCTATTGATTCTTTGTGAATTGCTTATCCAGTCGCTTTCCCCAATCCTTTCTAACCTCCTTTGATTGATTCCTATAATTATCATTCAATATTTTATATGTTCTACTACTTATTCCTTTTTTAATGGCAGCTTATGTTCTAGATTCTACTAATAACTCTACCAGTGCTGGTCTTTTGTTGAGGACCCCCTGTTTATTTCTCATTGCCTATAGTCTGATATCAGTCCATGATAGGGACGGCAATCTCTAACCTGCAGTCCAAATAAATTTTTGGGTCTTCCCATTCTGTTACCTTTCCCTGTCTAGTTATTTGTTCCAAATACCTTGATTCCTTTGCCAATTTTCTCCAATAAATTACAGCCCCCTCTTGTCTATTGTCTGTGTCCCTAATTGCAGTCACCCCTGTTGGTAGAAGCTCCTTTCTCCATTACTGTGTTGGCTTAGTTCTTAAAATACTTCCTCCAACTTTATAAATATAAGATTCTATGTTATTATTGTTATTCTCCTTAAATATCTGCATCCAAAATCTCAGTCTTTCCTTGTTTCTTGAGCTTTCCCCCCGTTTCATTATCATCCATTTCCACTTTGAGTTATAGTTTTCTGCTTATGCTATGTATAGGAGCTTTAACTGTGTGGCTCAGAAATACCCCTTTAAAGTCATAATCCCAATCTGCTTTGTTCTGTTGGAAGAGTCAGTTTATCCTACTTGCTGTCTTCCCCTCCCAGATAGAATCCTTCAGCTCTTTATGAATTGCTCTCCACAGCTTCTCTTCTGGTTGATAAAAATGTGCCTGACCTATGTATAAGACTAAAGAGATTAAACACATTTTAATTGCTTGTATCTTACTATCCATATAACAGAGCCTCCATTTTCTCATTTTTTGTATTATTTTTTATTTAGTCTGTTCCCACATATCTTTAGCTGTCACACCGGAATCATCTTTAATCAATACTCCTAAATATTTCATTTTATCATGTCCCCATATATATGGATATTGCTGAACCAATTTGTGTGTGGGCACATAATTTACCACTATTGCCTTTGTTTTAACTTCATTAGTTTTATATCCTGAAAAGATTTGAAACTGTCTCAAAATGTTCCACAACATTGTAATGTCCTTTTCTGGTTTTGTCAGGTATAAAATGGTATCATATGCAAATACAGCCAGCTTTTCATGACTACCATACCAATTATATCCTTGAATTTCTGAGTCCCTTATTTTCTTTGCCAGTGGTTCTAAATATAATGCAAATAACAAAGGGGAAAGAGGACACCCTTGCCTGGTTCCTTTGCTTAAGCAGAAATTATCAGAGAAGACCCCATCCACTTAAAGTTTTGCCTCCGATCCCTCATATATACTCCTAATCAACCTTATAATTTTATCAGGGAATGCAAATGTTTCCATTATCCTCCTCATAAATTCCCACCTTAATTCATCAAATGCTTTCTCTGCATCAAGACCCACTAACAAAAGTCTTACATTCTGCTTCCCTCTAGATCATCAGTGTTCTGTTCATGTTGTCAAATGTTTGCCTCCCCTCCTTAAAACCACATTGATTCATATCTATCAATCTTGGCATCACATTTGCCATTCTTTCAGCCATTATAGACATGAGCACTTTATAATCATGGCTTAGTTTTGAAATGGGCCTGTATGAAACTGGATCTGATGGAGCCTTAGCCTCTTTAGGTATCACAGCTACCATGGCTTTCTTCCAGGATGTTGATACTTCTCCGCCTCTTAAAATACTGTTAAACAAAACTTTCTAGATCTTTATCAGTTTTTTCCCTCCTAGCTTCCACAGGAGTACCATCTATTTCTGGTGACTTTTCTGTAGATTGGTTATACATCACCATTTTTATCTCATCTCCTGTTATCCTAACTGTTAATAATTGAGCCTTGTCTACCATTAACCTTGGCATATTTAGTTTGCCTCACAGATGTTGTCCTGTTCGATTCTCAGCTAGAGCATCTTCAGTGTGGAGACATACGTGAATGGGCGTACCTTTGTTGAAGGTTGTGCATCAGAGCTGGCAACTCGGCACATAAAAATCTACTGCCAATCATTAGCGGACCGGAGTTCCGCTGTGGCGACCCCTAACCGGGAAAAGCTGAAAGACACAACATAAATGTTTCCATTTGTACCTTTTCTTGATTCCCATATTTCTCTGCTTTATACAGAGTTTCATAAAATTTCCAAAATATTTCAAATACTTCTACAGAATCTCTTATCTTCCTTGTTATAGGCTCCCTAGGTTTGGCAACAGCTCTTTCTACTTTCGGTTACCTGAGTCGTTGTGGTAAAAGTTTTTTGTACTGCAAAGATATTATCAAAAAACAGTTGCTTAAGAGCAATCTTTCTGGACTCATGCATATTATCGAGATAATCCCTTATTTTCTGTTTAGCATTCTGTAGTTGCTCCTCTTCTTGTTTTGTGAGAATTCCCCCTATTTTGCAGTACTTTAACATTTGTCAGTCCCTCTAAATAATTCTTGTTGTCTCTTAACCATAGCTCCCTTTCTTTTATTTACACCGTTTTTAAACTCCACTTTAATTTTATCCCACTCTCTAGTTATATTTTCAGTAGAAATTTATGTCTTCTCTAATAACTCCTGAATGATTTCCACTACCCATTCCTTAAATTCTTCTCTTTTCAGCAGATGGGTGGGAAAGCATCAGTATCTCATTTTTATTTCATTACCATGCATTTTTATGTTAGTTTTTATTTGTGCATGATCTGAAATAGTTATTGGGGGTATATCAAGACCCTCAAATAAATGCACATGTTTCTTTAAAATGTAAATTCTGTCTAGGCTAGCCCAGTTTTTGTGTCTTGGGGAATGATATGTAGATTCACTCCAAACCCCTAGTACTGAATTCGTATTCTTCCATGCCAAATATTTTCATAAATTTCTTCAAGAATCTATCCTCCTTTATTATATTTTCCCTTCTGGGCCCTAGACACATCCTCACTGTTACAAATGTAATTCCAGTTCCCACCTATTATATTCCTTGCTGAAAACCGATTATGCCTCCCAAAATTTTCCTAAGCTCTAATATAGCAGTTTTAGGTGGAATATAAATACATGTCAGTGTGTAATCCTCCTCCCTTGCTAGTAGACCCTTAATACTACAAATCTGTCATTATTATCTTTTTATCCTCTTCTATCAGGATTGCTGCTCCTCTTGCAATTAATATTTAAGTATTCCTCTTTTCCTTTGTCACAGTTATTCCACTGAATAATGATTCTGAAAACCTTTCTTAATCAAATTCACATGTTCAGTTCTTTCCAGATGTGTCTCCTGTAGCATAGGTATTTGCACTCTACATTTTTAATATAGTTCACTTCTCTTTCTTTTTTGTATTTATCTGTGAGATCATGGACATCTAAAGATATAGTGTGTTAAAAAAGTTGTTTTCCAACCTTTTATGAATAACAGTTTTTTTTTAAATGTCTAGTTCCACCTTTTGTGTTACATGCATTTAGTGTTTGGCAGGTTGTCTTTTATACAGTTGTTTCTATATCCTTTTGAGCCTATGTCACATCTTACAAAACTTTTTGTTTTATTGAAAGCCCTTGGGGAAAAAAAAAAAAACAAAACACCTCCAATACTCCCTAAAACCTATTAACTTAATAATAACACACAAATCTATGTACATCTTCAAAGATTAAAGTTTTACCCTTCTAATACGAACAAATGTTCCAAGCCAACAACCACACTCACAGACTCAAGTTAGCCTAAAGGAAAAGTTATCCATGCTAAGATGCATGGTGCAGCCTGTGCTTCACCTAAGTACTTTCCAGTTTTGTCTTATTTTTATAGCTTCCCAGCTGAGCAAACACATGAATGCTTTCAGAGAACATTATCTCTTAGTCCCTTTTTTATCAGATTGTCTCTTCGAGACACGAGAACTAGGTGAAATCCACCACAAAATATATATTTATTTGCTAGAAAAAACATAATATTCAATATTCTCTCATTTATTTGCTTTCTCTTAAAACTTGTTATTAAATTAAGGTAAGGGCTGTAATCCAGTCATTCCCCTCTGCAAGAGTGAGAAAAAGCACAGTAATTAGCACAGTAATTTTTCATTTGTCATGCCCTTTTAACCAGAATTGTTGTTCTTTTTTTTCACATTATATTGCCTACATTTCTAAAATTGAACAAGGAGAAAGAGAGAAGAAGGGAGAAAGAAAAAAAAAAAAAACACAGGAGCACCTGTTTACCTTGGTACTCCCACCACTCTTAAAAAACTTAAAATAACTGAGAAAAATTAACTTCATACCATACAAAGGAAATCATGCACTATAGAAATAGTGCCACTAAGGAAAAAAATTGTTTTAATTACAGTTTACCATCTTCCTCCTCTTCTCTCTTTTCAGAACATTGATGACATGAAGTAGAGCATATGCTTGAGAGTCCCCTACAAGTTTAACAAGTTCAAAAGAGTCCAATATTTCCAGATTTTCTTGTTCTGCCATGTTTTAAAAATAGAATTATTGCTTTACAATTCCACATTTGTCATTACTGGTTTTATTGCTGTTTATCTCCATCTCCTAAATCCTGTCTCTGCTTCAGTTCCAACATTTTCTCAGTTCTTTTAGTCTGTTCTCATGCTCCCTTCCTTTTCTCCCAGCATTTTCTGTTGAATGACTAGGAATGGTTTCACTGGCACAGTCTCTCTGTGGTATTTATTACTAGAAGAACAAGAAGCAGAATCTCCTGTTTCACAGCTCACATTTTGTTGGATATACTTTTGTATTTCCTCCTTGGCATGTGCTACTGGGAAAATATTTTAAATATAGCTGGCTGCAGCAGTTTGCATCTCACTGATGCTTCTTGACATTCCTTAAATAGTGATATAAATTTACTCCTCTTCTGCCTGGTGTGCAATGAATAATCATTCACCACAAATACTCTGATGTCTCCCACTTTTAGTACTTTGCCTTTCTGCCACAGTTTCATCAGAATCAACTCCTTCTGGTGGTAGGGTTGCATCCTTGCTATTAAAGTTCTAGGCTGCTTTCTCATAGCCAATGTGCCCTTTCAGTTAACAACTCCTGCTGTGGAATGCAAGTCCAGTATATTATTTTTCCTTTCATATAATTAATATAGTCTGTTCCTTCCAGCTTCTCTGGTACAGCAGAAAATCTCAAGTTTCTCTACTTACTCTGTTCTAGAGCTATTCTATTATTTTTTTTTTTGAAAATCTCTTCTTGAGCAGTCTCATATTCAGACAGCCTTTTCATTTTGACCTCTGCTTTTTGCAGTTTTGTTACCTCATCTGAATATCTGTTTAAAGCTTCTTCATTTTTTTCCAACCTTTTATTGTTTGAGTTGATGTACTCCATCAGTGTTTCATTTATTTTAGTCAGGTCTGTGTGCCATTGCCTTATATTTCCCTCTAGGTTACTGGGGGTCATATCTGGAAATTGCACTGCTTTTTGCTGAACAGCTATAGTACTTTTCTCAATCAAAGTTTTTTTTTCACCTTTTGTAGCTGATTTTCCTTCAGGTTCACTGTATTTCTTTTTCTCCTGCCACCCTGATAGTGCACTTACTAGCCATTGGCCCTCTCTGCTAAGGGTTTTCAGACTGGGAAAGATGGAATTAAGCTGTTACTCAATGGGAAGCTATCTTGGAAGTCATAAATAAAACATTTGAAGTCCATGGTAGCAAACAAATGTCATCTCACAGAACTCTTAATACAGGAGTCTTCAGTAGTGCAGTATTGGGCCCCTTACTGCTTTCATTATTTATTAATGACCTCGTTGAAGACCTCCCTACATTAGATGTCATACTGTGCATATATGATATACTTTTACTACAAGCCAATAAATGTTCTGCTGTCTTACACCCTCGGCTGCAGTGGTCCTTGTCTGATCTCTGCCAATATTTCGAATCTAATAATCTTTTGGTTAAGTTAATAAAAAATTATGTTATGCTATCCCCCCTGCCACCAGACACATGTGCGTGCGCACACACACACACACACACACACACACACACACACACACACACACACACACACACACACACACACACACACACACACACACATTGCCTATACTACCAGACCTTATCATTAGTGATAATCAAAACAATATCATTCTTCATGTTTTGGAGAACCAATATTTGAGTTTTACCCTTGATCCATCTCTATCCTTCTCTGCCTACACTGACATCCTTAACAATTAAAACTCTGCTATAGAATCTCACATTTGCTTCTTCCAACTGCCTGTACAACTTTAAGTTTTTCTCCCCAAGCTGGAATTTGGACTACCATTACTGGCTTTTCATTTAACCTATAACACACAATGACTGAAGACTGCAGAAAATAAAATACTCAGATTTCCACTACTTGTAGACTCTCATTCCTGCAGCTGCATCCTTCTAAGGACCCTGAAATGGCTCCCAGTAACACAAAGGCTAACCTATCTTCTAGATACTACTGTTTACAAAATATTAAAAAATATTATTGCCCTCCTTTACAATCAAATATATTCCTTAAGAAACAGCCAGGAAGACACCATCTCTGTAAGTTTATCCCATTTTAAAACAGTTGCTGGGGAATGTGCCACTGCCTTCTCCAGGCTGGGCCTGGCTCTGCGGAATAAACTGCCATCTCTAATAAATTGCCAAGATTTCCTTCTCATGTTTAAAAAGACTCTTTCAGAATACCTTCACAGTGAGGTAGCATGTAAATGCTTTAAGAACAATGGTTAACAACACAAATCCCTAATGTCTGATGCCCTAATGTGCCTTACAGTCTGCACTTACTGCTGCTGTTATTATCACTGTACATAGGTAACTTATAGGCTTAACATTATTATCGCTATATTAGTAGTGCAAAAATTATTTACAATATTATTTGTTTACTGATCCACTTTGCATTTCTTTGAATGCATCTAATGATTACATATTTCTGTTAATGCATTTTTCTTATGTTGCATTTATGAATATATAATGATAATGTATTTTGTATGAATGCTGAGTTTTATAAACTATGTATTCTTGCTTTTGTTCTCAGGTTGTGGCTGAAAAGGGTCTTTGGGCCAGTTCAGTTTGTAGATGCCCTAAGTCACAATCATATACAAAAGCTGTTCTAGCCCATGGGCATTGACAATTGTGAAAGTTGCAGCATGAATGACCAGGCTGAAAAGGGCTCTAGGGCTGTTAACCTAGTAATCTCCTATGGTCCTATGATTACCTACCCTGTCATCAAATATTAATTACTTAATTTAATTAATGCATCTTTCTAAGAAAGCTATGATTGAGTATAACTCTTGTTTTCTAGGGAATATGTTCCAGATGCAGGGTGGTCAACAGATACCATTACTTTGTCCTTCATGGTGGTTTTTATTCAAAATGTCTTCCAAAAGAGCTAAGATCACTCAGGTGTTTCAGAAGAGTACAGCATTCATCTGGACACTTTTGTGAGTTGAAGTGTCTGACCCATTATATGACAAAGATATCTCTAGAAGAAGACTTGCTTATGCTTTAAGTTGTAGCTAAGCAAATCAGCTGTTTCCTTGTCTAGACAATAGCCAAGTTTACAGAGAGACATGCAGCAATACGCTCTTGTACAGGCAAGAAATTTAGTAAGGAGAGTTGGTGATGGCTACTTATATAGCATGCAGCTGTGTCTCAAATGTAAGCAGCATAAGCAACAGTTACGCTACTTGTGCATGCATGACCCACCCCTGCAGTGACCATCATTGTATGGTATTTAGTAGTTAAAGTAACCATTTTTGCAGTAGTCAATTTTAAACATTAAATACCACATAAAGTTACATTTCAGTGGCTTATTATGGTCAAAAATGTCGCTTTATCTGCTACAATGAATGACGTACAGAACAGGTTGCAGTTGTATTGCATTTTTCAGAAATATCCAAGAGAAAATCACACCACCGTCCTTACTAGGAGCCTCAGTCCACAAAAAATGAAACTGCAAACAAATATAACAACACTTGTGGTCCAAGAAATGGCAGGTAGTTCCAGTATTAAAACTCTATTCGAACACAAGTGTATGAGCGCCTTCACAGATAACTTCTGCTTTTTCAGATACAAATACAAACTATCTACCACATATCTTTTATACTCTAAATAAACAGACAATTATACGGAATGTCCCTTTAAGAAATAATTGTCTAATTTATTTAGAGTATAAAAGATATGTGGTAGATAGTTTGTATTTGTATCTAAAGAAGCAGAAGTTATCTGTGAAAGCGCTCATATGTTTGTGTTCGAATAAAGAGTTTTAATACTGGAACTACCTGCCATTTCTTGGACCACAAGTGTTATAGTTTGTTTTTCAGAAATATGTTTATATATTTTTATTTGACCTGGAGGTCCAGATGGGCAGAGACTACTAGCATTGAAGGCCCTAGGAAAAATACACAATTACAAACTGGTTAGAAAAAAAACTGTTTTACACATGCATCATAAGGTCAGAATGTTAACTTACAAATTCCACCCCAACTCCTCAAAATAAAAATATATCATTGAACATAGAATAGAGCAAAGCAGTGACAATAAACATAAATGCATGTTAATATGTAACCACCTATTTAATTAACTTTCTATGATTTGGAGTTCTGTCACTGACTATTAAATACCAGTCCATCCATTTCCAAGCCCACAATTAATGTCATCGCTAATCAGAAAGCTTGTGTGTTTCAGTGCAAGGTGATTTTTAACTTACTGAAAAGTATGTACAAGGCTTAAACTAATGTTATTTAAGCATGCATTTTCCTGATAACTAATAACTTGATTGTACAAGTCAACTGCAAGTCAAATGCAACTGGCAAACGTTACTTGCATTGAACAAAAAATTGTTACTTACAGTAAACCAAAATTCTGTACAGCTCGCATCATTATATAAAAGTGTCATATTAAGCAATCAGTATTTTTTTAAATGTAAATGCTGCACTATTTGACCTCACAAGCCTGCAAGTAGGATGACAAAATATGGTTTAAGCTTTCTACTGATATACAAGCATATTACTGGAAAAATCAAAAGCAATATTTTTTTGAATTAAGCATCATATCATTAGTCAAATGGAATATGAAAACCTTTTTTCTTCACACAAAGGATACTGATACTTCCCCGGCCCTTAATCTAACCTAACATTCATAGATTGGAAGAAAACGTTAGGTGGGGTTTTATTAACATTTTATTTGTTAGTTGGATTACTAGAATGCTAATCGTTTTGGTGCATGTATCTCTTAACCGAATACTGAATTCCATCTAGGTTTGTTCTTCTGTTTCTGTAAGGAAATGCATCTGCTCATTTTCCTTGTATATGTTGAATGCTACAAGAGTGCAGTGTCGGTGAGGGAAGAAGACATTAACTTGGCACATTCAGTGTTTTTGTAAGGGGCGGAATAACCATTCTCGCCATTTTCTGGACATTATCTGGGGAACTCACCAGCTAGATGCAAGGAGTGAACCCCTTCTCACCAAAAGGTGGGCAGTCCCTTGAAGGCATCAGTAGGCTCATACCATTGTCAAACTGCAATGATTCTGTTGCAAAGAATAGCATACTACAGTGGTTTACCCTTTAAGAGCTGCACAGCTTTAGGTTATAGTTACTTATAGCATGCAGTTAAATTAGGTGATGGTTATTTATAGGAATTAGATGTAACTCAATTTCACATTCCAGAAAACATCTGCAAAAATGAGGTATTCCTGCATGCTATAAGTGACCATCACTATTGAGTATGAGTTAAATGTAATTGCAATCTCCTCGCTGGATAATGCACACTAACAAGGAGCAGCTAATTTTTTCAGGTACATGTGATATACTTCCAGCCTGATCGCTTTGTTTGTATCCATACCCAGCAGCCTGTTGGTGGTATGGCATATACTTAGTTGCTGACAGACTCTAGTAAAAGCAACTCAGATGGGATTTAAAAGGAAATAAGGGTTCAGGTGAAGGATAATGCATTTAAATTTCTGGACTATTCATTTTTCAAACCCAACCCAGTGTGAGTTTGATAATTTGTACTGAATATAGAGGCTGGTTTGGCCTGGCTATCAATAAGTATGGGCTGGAATCAGAGCTAAGTTTGTGATTAGAGAAACAATGAAAGATCCTTGCAAAACCCAGCTGCAGCAGAATATCTCTGTGCAATTGTCTTGTATTGTGATGAGGATGATGATGACAATGATGAAGATGATAATAAGTTGGATGTTACCAGGATATATATATATATATATATATATATATATATACACACTAATACAGTGGATATCTTTTCCTTTAAGTGCTGTAACAATTGCAATAGCATAGTCATTAGCTGGATGCCAGATTAGTGGTATCTATTAAGTACACTGCATAGTGGATGTTCTCATGATGTGCAGTAAAATGGTTGATAAGAAGCTTGTCTGTCATTGTTAAGAACACTGACTTGCAATAGAAATTTTCTAGCTGTACCGTATTACTTGATAGTTTGTCAAGAAATTGATGCTAACAGCACCTGAATTTATCTATTGTCTTTAGATAATTTAATAGTACACTGTATATGTAAAACTTAATAGTGTTTTATGCATTCCTTAAACTGTATGTTTGTAAGGGGGCTGTGGCTCCCTTAACCCTCTTTAAAAAAAATAGGGTGGTATTAGGAAGGATTGATGACCCCTCTACAAATGATATTATAGAAACTAGAATTTGCACTTAATTTTAATTTAAGATATGCTTACAATTTGTAAATTAGCCAAGGGTGCTGCCTGCTTAATCGACTTGCTCGGAGTCGCACAGTAGACAAATCGAAGGTAAGGAAATCAAAGCCTGCACAACAGGAAGCAGCTCATTAGCAACACATAGCCTTAATCCACTGTACCAGCTTACCAGCTAGATGTAAAAGAGAACAGTATGCACACAGGCGATAAGCCACAATCATTTTCAAATCTACTACACCATTTCTAATTGTCAAAGCAGTACCCAATAATCCATCCTGTGCTTGGATGAAAGCCAACAGAATCATAGAGAGGACATGCAAAACATGACACTGACAGTGACCAGAGGTCAGAAATGAACCAAGGATTCTGGGATTGTAAGGCAGAAACCCTACCACTAAGGCATAATGTTGCCTCTGCTGCATCTCTATATACTGTATTCACATTATCAAGTACACATGCAAATATTTCTTCACAGTTTTTTTACACTTCCTTAGATATTCAACATAAAAAATATACAAACATTTTAACAGAATAAAATAAAATTTAAAATGTTACATTCTTCTGCTGGACATTTTGCATTTTCTAGCTGTTGCACTATTTAATATCTTCTAGTATTAGGTGACACGATTAGCTGATGCTTTAAAAAAGCAAACAGCCAATAAAAGAAAATCTAAGCAATTAATCAAGGATATTTAATTTCCTGGATGAATTCCCTCCTTTTCCCACTTCATACATGTATACATGTTTAGTCAGTGCTTTAAAAAAATAAACTAAAAAAGAACATTTTAACAATTACTAAACAAGCGTATTCAGTTTCTGGCTAACTTTTCACCTATTCTTGATTCTTTGATTTAAATGTTTACTTTACTTACATATGCAACAAATTTTAGGATCTTTTTTTGGAAGTGCTTGCATAGGTATTTTTATACCCCAAGTAGACTCCAAATATTTTTTCTTCAGGTGGATTGCAAATATTGTAGGTGTGATGGGGAAGGGAAGAAAGAGATAACTGGGAACATATTTTAGGACTCCAATGAATCGGCAGACTTTAAAAATTCCCTGCAGACTACTGTATCATAAATACTGGGTGAGCAAATTGGTTTAACTAAAGAAATTATTTTGAGCTATGATACAGCATCATAACTGCCTAAACATAGTAAGGCCTTGCTGAGTCTAATTATGGTGCCTGCCAAAAATTCAATTACTGTAAAATGGAAATCAAAGTCTAAACCAGTAGTACTAGAAGTAGTGAATATAGTAACAAAGATAAAGCAACTGGAAATGGAATATTTAAAAAAGGGTAGGAGCAAATTGCACAGAAAAAATAGGAATTGTGGGAACAATACATGCAGAATAATGTTTTGGAGGAGAAATTAGGTTTAAAAGAAGGCAGGATTTAAATAAGATATGTAATGTTTGACTGACAATGACTGGATAGATTACAAGTGATGTATAATGTTTGCAACTAAAACTATGCCAATATGGCTTGTTTTTATTTATATAAATATATGGTTGCTGATGTTATAAGTGATAAAACTGTCTTTCAGCTTTCCCCAGTTAGGGGTCGCCACAGTGGAACTCCGGTCCGCTAATGATTGGCAGTGAAATTTTTATGGTGTTGATTGCCAGCCCGGCACCCAACCTTCAAAGAAGGCACACCCAGACACGCACGCATCTACCTCCATGTCTTTAAATTCATTCGACTGCAGGGATGACATGTAAACTCCGCACAGAAAGCACTCCAGCCGAGAAACGAACCAGAGAACCTCTTGCTGTGAGGCGACAATGCTAACCGCTATGATAATTTAATAAATATGTTTCTTATTTAAAAAGAGGAAAGATTTATAGAGAAAGGATGAAGAGGAAATATAGGTTAAATTGCATTAATGAAAGTAATTGGGTACCGCAGGAGAAGTCTAAGATATAAGTAAGGAAAAAAAGAGCCAAAAAATGAGAAGGGGGAGGTGAAGAGGGCAAAAAGAGATTAAACAGAATGTAATGAGATTAATGTCCCAAAGATATTAGCAGTGCTAGCAGTAAAATAAATTGGTAGGTCTCTCATAATAACTAATTATGTCACCACACATTTGGGGTTTAGACAGAACTACTAAGGTAGAATTTTGCAGGTTCTTTTAAAGGAAGTATAGTTGTCAGTAATTCATAGTTCTATAGGCACAGCTTTCCTAAGATTGGCAGACAGGTACTTACAGCTCTATCTCGTAATATATGTTTGTTTTATTTGGTTGTATGAGAAATTTTGTTGTGAATGTGAGAGTTCTCTGGAGTATACAAGGAAAATAGTGGACTGAGGGCCGGGTAAATATATACATGAAGAAATGTGTGCGGAAAAACAAATTGAATGAGCTTTGTTTTATTAGTATATGATGTCCTTTAAACTTGGTTAAGAATATTACAGGTGTGAAGGGTGCATATGGGCTGGGCTGAGAATTCTGGCATTTTATAAAATATTACATATATTACAGCATCCACAGAAGAGTTTAAGAGTTTCCTTATTAGAAGGCTACTGACTAGTGTAAGTCTCATCGCTGGAGATATACATTTGTTAATTTTATAGCAAATACATACTCTCATATTTATATATTTTACAGTGTTGTCAGTGTTCATTGTCACATTTATTTTATTTGCTTTTGTTTACCAGTAAAGTCTGACTAGGTAAGCTGCATATTTTCAGCTGAAGCTCTGGGATAAATGCTTCATAAACCAGTAGATGCACAATATTACAGAGCTTAAACAAATTCTAAAGAAAGATTTACAAAAAAGTAATGGAATTCATTAAAATGAAATGAGGAGGAAACATTAAACAAAATTATAAATTGCAGATAGTTCTAAGAAGTGAGACTGGTACAAATTACGGAATGAAGCAGGAAATTATCAATATAGATGAAACAGTATCACGAAGAGTAGAGAGTCTCAGAAATTTGGGAGCTAAAGTAATGTGATATGCATTTATATTCATGCTGATAAGAAAACAGTAAATCATTGATTTTTTTCATGGAAGGAGTGCAATAAATTCACTTTAGTAAGACAAACACATAATTACATACAGTAAAATATATCGGGTCTATATTATAAACTCAAACGCTTACCTTATCGAATCCCTAAACGTCGACACCTCCTCATTGAACCGCATAAACACTGAACACCCTAGACCGTGAAATTTAAAACGTTGAACTATCATACTTGATCCACCCCACTGCCTGCTACATACTACCTACACAAACAGACTAAATAAACCTCATACATACACTAACCAAAACCCTACTTCTAACCCTAAACTAAACCCTACTTCTAATCCCAGACTTAATCTTACATATACCACCATGTATGCACTTAACTTAACCCGCACCCTAACCCTAAGGTCTGTAACTATCGCACACTTACCTTAAAAAGCTATACCCAAACAAACTAAATAATCCACACACATACACTTAACAAAACCCTACACTAAATCTAACAAACATTACCATCTATGCACTTACCTTAACCTGCACCCTAACCCTAAGGTCCATAACTATCGCACACTTACCTTACGGAGCTATACTGCAGAAGGCCAACCATGACGATTCGATGTTTCCGGTTTCGCTCTTCTGGACGTTCAATGTTTTTGCATTTTGATAAGGATGGGTCGACATTTAGGGATTCGATAAGGTAAGCGTTTGGGTTTGTAATATAGACCCGATTTATCTACTTTTCTGAAGTAAAAGTCAATACCAAAGGGCTCTAGCTGATTAAGTTGTCTGATGACTGCAAGTCAGGAACAGTCATTGAATCCCCATGTGACTTAGCCATCCTGAAGGAAGGTTTGTCTCAAATAAATAACTGGTGCCAAAATCATGGACTGAAATTAAATGCTAAAAAATGCATTACTGAATTCTTTGGGAAGTCAGTTGTTTAGGATTTGGGAAAGACAGCTTATTAACACAAACATGCAAAAAAACATCAGAAACTAGACATCCTGTACAGGTTCAAATACTTCCTCACCTATGCATCAAGACTATCCCTTGTCTCTTCCTTTCTACTTCCATCCTTGCTCTATGGTGCACCTCTCATTATTAATATACAATCCTCTCTTAAATCCAAACTGGACTCATGCTACAATAAAATTGCAAAATTTGTAACCAGCGCCAAACACTCCTCCCACCACTGCATATCACTCCGTCTAAACTGGCTAGAACTTCCCCAACATCTAACATACCTGCAACTAACCACAGCTCATAAGCTAATCTATAAGCCTTCTAGTTGTCCTGCCCTCCTCTCTGTTCACCATGTATCACCCAAATAGACCTCTGCAATCAGTCAATCAAACGTTCCTTAATGTAACAAAACCTAACCTTTCCGACGGTCAAATGCGTTACCCATATGCTATAGCAAAACTATGGAATGCTTCCCATACTTCAGTTAGGTCAACTAGCAACCCTGAATGTTTTACGACTTTGCCGAAACAACATCTGTCCTCCCATTGGCTACGTACATGTACCAGCACTGACTATAAAGCATCCAATATTCCTTGCTTTCCTGCTTTTCCTCCCCATCTCACTTATGGCTCAGACTCTTCATATATACATTCAGTGCTTCCAACTTACTAAGTCCAACATGTACTACCCAGCCACACATAATCTATTATATCAATTACCTACCATATCTTCTATTCAGTCTCGATGCCTATATAGCAGTAGCGCTAAAGCTGTACCTTACTTTCAGAATCTTTAATCTGCTGTTCACCATCTTACCCTCTCTAATGCAAAACTGCAACACTGTATTGTTCACACAATCACTGTTATCCCACGTCATCAATTGTATTCTTGTTTGGCTTGCATACTTAAAATCTAACATCTGTATAACTAGTATTATCTATTTTATTGTATCAACTATTCTGTAATGTAGTGCTCTGTGCCATCACTCCTTGATTTCTGTATTTTGATTCTGTAGCTTTATCATGTTTTGTTTTATGAAGCTTTTCTCCCCAGGTCTCTACTGAAAATGGGCTCACCCTGGCCGAGTAGACCTCACGGTAAACAAATGCAAATAAGTAAATACATAATAAATAAATAAATGTGGATGGTGACCTAACTTTTGACCAACATATGTCCATTGTTGTTAGAAAGCCCTTATATACTGTCAGAGGCAACTCCTAAATGCTTTACCCTATGCATGGGTCCCCTCAAATTATCTGTCGTATGATCCTAGTTATTCTCATTAGGGGTAATATATAATAATCTACCATGACATGGGTAAGGCCAGTCTCTAACCAAATGGGATAGGGTAATTAAAGCACAAAAAGGGTAATTCACTAGGCTTAAAATATCCCACAAGAGCAGCTGCCCCCCAAAAATAGAATGTACAAAGTTCCTTAATCAACATGTTTATACGTTCACCCCCCCCAACTATAGATGTTGGGGGTTAGCATAATGGTTAAGGTGTTTATCTCATAGACGAAAAGTACAACGTTTGATTTTCACTAAGGAGAAATTGGCTAGGTTTAAGGTGGTCCAAAAAGACAGCTAACCAAGTACTTATCTATGACCTGATCCTGATCAAGTACTTACCTATGACCTGCAAGCAATCACTTTAGTTAATCCTGCTACTGCTAAACATTTGGTTACTTCCAATTCTACTCCTTTTGACAAGAATGAAAAGATTTTTGATAAGTATGGGAAAAAGTATATGCATCTGCAGCTCTGACTTTCAGAATTTTGAATGGTCAGGCGTATATGCTAAAGTTTATTCTGACTAATTGTGAATGGATGAGAAATGTTTTGTCTGTAGTTTCTTCTTGTGAGGAAAAATCTGCTTTAAAAGATTTAGTTTCTTCCTTTTTGCGGGTCACAACTCATTATTCACAGTGTATGTATAATTCAGTTGATACTTCTTCCAGGGTTATGGCCACGGCTACTGTTTTGAGAAAATTTGCCTGGTTGCATTCTCATAACCTCACAGATGATATGGAAAATGAGATTTTAAATTCTCCTTTGGAGTGAGATGTAGTTTTTGATTTCTCTAATGCAGAGGTTGTCAAAAGGTGTGATGAAAGTGGTAAGCTGACAGAGGGAATCTCTTAAGAGTTTTCAACCTGCCTTTCCCAAAATTTCTAAGGGACTCTCTAACCCTTCATCTAGTTTCAGCAAAAAAGAAAATAAATACCTTACCAAAATGATGTTTAAGAAGAAATGGCAGGTGGGTTTTGAAAAGAATTCAGGAACCTTCAAAACGTAGGACAGTACAAGTCAGAATGACTATTTAAGGCACCTTGCTCCTCCCTCTACCCCTGGCAGCCTCATTTCCCTTCCAAAAACTCTGAATATCCACTTTTCTCATTGTAAGCAAATAGTTTCAGACAAATGGGATTGGAAATTCATTCATCAGGGTTACAAATGGCATTGGGAGGAATTCCTCTTTTTCAGGGGGTAATTCACTATTTAACTATAGTCTTAGAACAGGCTTTATGTCATGAGAATGGAGGACTGCAATGGTCATTCCTCTTCATAAAGGCAGACTATCAACAGATCCCAGAAGTTACAGTCCCATTAGTCTTACATGCAAAGCCATGGAAGTATTTATCATGGAAATGATCAGCAAAGACACAGGAAACCTGCAGACACTGGACTTAACCCAGTTTGGTTCTGTCAAAGGAAGGTCATGCCTACTAAACCTAGTGGACTTCTTTTGAGGAGGTTACTAAAGCAATGGATGAGGGTAAAATGGTGCATACTGTTTCCCTTGCCCTGGCTAAGGCATTTGATACAATATCTCACTCAGGCATTGCTAACAAACCTATGGAATTTGGCATAAACCCCTGTATAACATGCTGGATAGCCAGCTGAATCACAGATAGGACCCAGAAAGTTAGAATAATTGAGACCACCTCCACAAAGAAGCCAGCCACTAGTGGAGTCCCTCAGAGGTCCATGCTGGGGCCACTCCACTTTGACATCTATTTCATGGAAGTTAAGACCAATGTCAAAGGCCTCTGACTGACTAAGTTTGCAGATGATTGCAAACTAGGAGTAGTTGAAGAATTCACCCCAATGCACAAACATCTCTATACGTGGTCTCCTACAGATAACTGACAGGTGATCACCAAAGAGGCTGTAACCTGCTTCTCATCTTGGGACTGGTGCTACTGTTTTGCTTCTGATGAGAGAAGAAGCAAACAGGCATTGTATCCCAACAGCATGAAGCTGTGGAGAGACCAGCACTAGTAGTAGGCAAGTAGTAGCCAATAATGTGAATCCCATCATTTTTGGCAAAACTAATTCTTTCTTTTCACTAAGTACTACTTGATTAGCTGCTATCTAATCTAACTTTAGAATATCTCTCTTAATAATCCATCCATAAATCATCAAGATCTACTTAAGTAGTCTCCCCTCAAGTATTTGGCAGTGCCCTTTATAGCTCATGCACCTTGAGCTGACATTTTTCCTGTAAAAGCACCTTTCACTAATACCTAGATGCACACAGAGCAACTAGCTTGTAGTGACAAGCAGTTGTGAACTAGATACTTCTGACATTACTTTATATTCTCACCGCAACCATTTAAACAACAAAAAAGGGATTGTTGCCATGGATATGAACTTTCTAACTATCTTAGTTACCAGCTTGGTGGATATGGGCATCCTGGGGCATATAGAATTTGCATCATGTTTACTGACAACCATGAATCCCCAAAAAGTATCACAGTCAGCAAAAACAGGCAGCAAAATCAGTAGAAAATACTTTAATGAAACACAAATGTTAAGCGCGTTCATCCATCCCAGGACTTCATCAGAGTTCTGACAAAGTGGCCAGGCAGCAAACAAATGCAAAATTAAATTGTTTATAGATTATATATATGTTTGGCAGCACTGACATTGTTTGACTGTTGAACTAATTTGATCGACAGGAAAACTGTTGACTTTTGTGTGATCTTGCAGGTAGCATTTTTAATTAACAAGATTAACAAGGGCAGTTCGGGGAGTGCAGGTGGGCTTGCACCACTGCAAAACCATTTTATAATTTCTATGCTGTGAGGTTATGTTGCAGACCATGTGTATTGCATTGTTGATGCTCCTTTGTCAAACCTTTTTTTTTGTCGACTTTTGGAACATTGATTATCTTTAGCATATCCATATGTATCACACATAAACACACACGTATCCAAATCAACTAAGCTGGAAAAAATAAAAATCAAAACCGAATTAATTAAATTTATACATTTGTGCATTTTTTATATATATATATATATATATATATATATATCACCACGAAACCAAAAAACCCTTTAGATGAATAAGTAAAATCCAAACAGCAGATAATCAGCGACTAAAAACTAGTGAAAACCAATGTCAAAGTAATCTTTCCAGTAAAAAATTTTTAATAAAACAAATAGAACGAAACGTAAGCGCTTTCACGGACACAGATCCCAGACAGAAATTTTTACTGAAAGATTACTTTGACATTGGTTTTCACTAGTTTTTAGTCGCTGATTATCTGCTGTCTATATATATATATATATATATATATATATATGTGTGTGTGTGTGTGTGTGTGTGTGTATACATATATATATATATATATATATATATATATATATATATATATATATATATATATATATATATATATATATATGTGTGTGTGTGTGTGTGTGTGTGTGTGTGTGTGTATGTATATATATAGATATATATATATATATATACATATATATATATATATATATATATATATATATATATATATATATATATATATATATATATATATATATACATACATATATATATATATATATATATAGATATATATATATATATATACATATATATATATATATATATATATATATATACATACATATATAGTTTTTGGAACTATATATATATATATATATATATATATATATATATATATATATATATATATATACATATATATATATATATATATATATATATATATATATATATATATATATATATATATATATATATAGGTGTGTTATGTGTTATATATATATATGTGTGTGTGTGTGTGTGTGTGTGTGTGTGTAATGATACCCAGCTCAGCCAGCTAAAAAAAAAAAAAAAAAAAAAACACCTTCCAAAATATGTTTGAGTGGTGATTCAACTCCTTTCACATCTCCTGTACAGAAACTGCACTCCCTCACTTCTACTCCTGTACTCTCACTTTGAGTTCATACTACCACTGAGTTAAATGAGGGGCATGTAACACCTGGTGCTTTGGACTTCTCCCAGATGACAAACATACGCTCAATGAAACATCTACAAGGAAATGGAACTTCAGACATTTAGACTTTGACAGCCATGCTTCCAGAAAGAAGGGGAGGGAAGGGCAGCCGTACAGGCCTGGCTACAGCACTCAGCAGACTCAGTGAACCTTTGCTTTTCTTCACTTGTCATTTAGACATGTTCATTTGGTTTAGGTGTTTACGACAAAAACAAGCATTTTTCTATATTTTTTCAATTTTCTGGGAAATGTTCACTGTTATAGAAACCGAAGCATGATTAATTTCCGAGATTATATAGGATTTCATGAAAATGTTCCATACTTAGGTTTAGAACTGTAGCCTGCACGCATTTCAAGGTTTTAGCCCTGAAAATATATGATTAGTGCCCCCATGAAGTCTGTGGGATGCTACTGAAACTTTGACACACTTTAAAGTATTGCAAGGTTTTACTGAGTACAATATTTGTATCAGGGGTGAACATGTTTATTTCTGATAACTTAGCCTCAATGTGCTTCTCAGAGAATGCATGGACATAATCAAAGTTGAGCTGAATTCAGATATGAGTAGCACTGCACAAACACCTTGTATGATAGCAGTTTAAAATATATAGTGAATGCACTGAAATATACTGCTTTGTCACTTTCACAGATGCTCATTTTATATGAGTTCACATTTAAGATTGTGCTGCTTGGATGCTACTTATTTTTAACATTTTTGCCTTCCAAAGTCCCCTCCCTGTGACCATTGATCTTCAGTCATGATAGGTCCATTCTGTCATCTCTTTTTCCTGGCATGGATGTATACTGGGACAAAAATGTTTAAGTCAGGGATTATAAACATCATTTTGTAGGATGCTAGAAGATTTTACAGTGCTCCTACAACACTCCATTTATTTGCCAGCAGCCACAGTGCAGCAACCTAATACTTTAAGGCCAGGCCAAGTAGACACCTTTGCAAACCTTCATCATTCAGCTAGCTTGTGAAACACACCTTGGCTGGCTGCAAGGCCTGAGCAACTGTGGATATGTAAACCTACCCTCCGACAGCATAACAACTACATTACTGAAACCAGCCTCCCACCATAATGAGCAATATAGCACCTGTTACTTGCTCCCAACATCCCTGCTGGCTGCTTTAACAGCATAAACCACTTTTTGAATGCAGGACAGATGGGGAATTATCAAGTGTTTATCTTTCTAAGTGAAGACACTGGCTTTTATACTAATTACCTTAACATGGCAAGTTTTACCTATGGCAGATCTAGGTGCAGCAAGGTATTCTATGGTGTGAGAAACAAAGCCCTGTGTCAGCGTGGTTTGCAGCAGACGTTTCACATCAAACAACATGCAGTATCATTAGCAAATAATTGTTGTACTGTGCAATATGATGTTTGACTTCAGTGTATCTGTGCATATCTGAAGACAATGTGTATATTTTGCAGCTTTGAACATTGTTATGTGTGTGTGTGTGTGTGTGTGTGTGTGTGTGTGTGTGTGTGTGTGTGTGTGTGTGTGTGTGTGTGTGTGTGTGTGTAGCTTGTGCTCATACACAGACAGAAAAACACAGTTTCTTCATGCAAGTATCATATGATATTGTGTCATCTGGCATAGTACATAAAAATGTGATATATACATGTTTTGAAGATTTTACCATCAACCTTACACCTGGTGATCTTGGGCATCCTGAGGCAATGTAGCAACTGCCTCATGTATACGGACAACCCTCTCCTCTTACCTCCCAACACTCAGACTTGCAAGAGATGCACTTATATATCCAAATTGGAAGCCACGCACTCCCCAGCCAAGACCGGAATAGCTGGTCAAGAGGAGAAGGTCAACACTTGCACCACACCACATGGAACACATAGCCCTTCAGAACACACACCAGCAATGTCTTCAGATAAAAACCACACACCCACCTTCGCTGAGGCTCTCAATAAAAATCTACCCAAACAGCAGAGACCTCCAAGGCAGAAATGCACTCGACCACAACACAACACTAATCACGAGTCACATAACTCTCCTAAACAATGTGCCACTCAACCAAAGCCCCTAAGGCAAAACAGCATGCCCAACATACTAGTCATAGGTGACTTGATAGTAAGGTACACTGATATCCCACTCACTAGGTTGAATAAGGAGAAAGTAGCAGTCAGCTGCCTATCAGGCACCATGATCGGCCACATAACGCACGCACTCAGGTCCCTCAACAACAGGTACAAATATGGCTCTGTCATTGTACATGTCGGTGTGAATGACCAAAGACGTACCTCCCTGGACTACATGAAAAGAGACATGGAGGAGCTCTCAGATTATGTAGGCCAGGCAGGTATGACCCTATCCCTGAGCAGCATCCTACCATCACCCAAAATGATACCACAATACAAGCAGTAAATTATTGATTTCAATAATCGGCTAAGTTTCTTGTGTCATTCTAAGGGGATCCAGTATCTGTCTTCCTGGGATGACATGATTGACAGACCTCGATGCTTTGCCAGAAATGGCCTGCATCTGTCACCCCTGGGCTTCTGGATACTGGCCAAGGTTCTTGCCACCTCTATAGTGCCTTTTTTAGGCAGTGACCCAAAGACCAAATTACCACCATAACAGCTACAAACCAATGCAATCTGAGGGTCATGCTGCTCAATGCTAGAAGTCTAAATCTCAAAATGCACTCGCTCGAAGCACTCCTTAAAATGGAGAACATTGACATTTGTGCTGTAACAGAAACCTGGTTCAAGGAAGCAGAAAGCACACCTGCACTACCAGGCTATAACTTATTCCACACCTTTCGGCCCCAGAACTTGGACCGAAGGTGGTGGTGTTTCCATATTCATAAAGGATGCACATATCTCCAGACTGGTATTCCAACATAATGCATCTGAGTACTTCAGGTGCAGCTAACATTGGGTAAGATAGCGATTCGGGTCGTAGCCTGCTATAGGTCCCCAACCATGTCCCAAGACTCACACTCCATGTTCCTAAGCACCCTGGAGAATATTAGGGTCCAACCTAACACACTCATACTGGGTGACTTCAACTACCACTTCATTAACTGGGAAAACTACTCATGTACCAATACACTTGCCCAACACTTTCTGGAATTCATTAATTCCAATGCCCTGGACCGGCTTGTTTTTACCCCCACTAAAGGTAGCAACATCCTTGACCTGGTCATTACTAACATGGGCGGCCATTGCTTTACACAATAGTCATCTCCTCCCTGGTTAGATCTGACCACAAACTAATCACCTTGGAAATCCACCCCCCCCAAAGGTAACCACCATGAAAAACTTCTCCAAAGCTAACTTTGGGCTCCTAAAAACAGAGGTGGCTAACTTCACAGCACCCATGCAAATGAAGAATAGTTGCATGACCGCTGAATCATACACCAGTGCACTGCACGAACATGTACACAAATGCATGGATCTCGCCATACCCAATAGAACCAAGATGCTCTCCTCAAAAAAAGGAAGCCAATCTGGTGGTCCCCTGCCATAAACAACCTCTACAACAGAAGGAGGAAACTGATGTCGAATACGGTGAAGTCCCAAGACTGGAAAAACTTTCTTATCAGCCTCAACAAAAGGGTGAGATCCCTCATCAAATCCTCTAAAGCTAGCTATGAAAACAGAATTGCAGCAGATACAAGGCCTTCTATAGTTATGTAAAGAATCTCCATGCCAATACTCAGATTTGCTCTGAGCTACTGCACAATGGTACCTCCTATACTGAGCCAACAGGTATTCCCAATATACTGGTTAACAGATTCAGTGCCAACTTTACCACCCCAAAGGACCAATCACAATACTAGTAGATTGCCAGTAAAACAGCACTGCCCAAGGCCAAGAATACAGCTTCTATGGGACCTGACAATATCCCCAACTGTGTTCTACATGAACTACATTGTGAACTGGCACCTCACCTGTGGGCCCTGTTCAATCACAGCCTTATCTCAGGCTTTGTCCCTACCGAATGGCGCAATGCTACAGTCATATCTCTCCATGAGGGAGGAGCGACTACAGACCCTGGGAACTATCGCCCCATTAGTCTGATATGCAAAGCTATGGAACGCATCATGATGGACCTAATAAACAAGGATATGGGCAATCTTCAAACTCTGGATCCTACACAGTTTGGTTTTGTGAAAGGTAAATCATGCCTACTCAACTTGGTCGACTTCTTTGAGTCAATCACCAGAGCTGTGGATGAAGGCAAGGTGGTTCATACAGCCTACCTTGATCTGGCCAAGGCCTTTGATACCATTCCTCACTCAGGAATCATAGAAAAACTCACTACGCTAGGCATCAACCCCTATATCACTAGGTGGGTTGCAAACTGGCTCACAGATAGTACCCACAGTGTAAAAGTAGCTGATTCCAAGTCAGACTGTCAACCA
The DNA here is from genome assembly GCF_019279795.1 of Protopterus annectens. Taxonomy (NCBI): domain Eukaryota; kingdom Metazoa; phylum Chordata; order Ceratodontiformes; family Protopteridae; genus Protopterus; species Protopterus annectens. Next base: position 1,169,127,404 of record NC_056743.1, on the reverse strand, counting down.
GTCATGAGTGGAGTCCTACAGGGTTCGGTACTGAGTCCTCTCCTGTTTGGTATCTACTTCTCTGAAGTCCAGGCCAACATGAAGGGACTCTTGCTGACAAAGTTCACAGATGATTTAAAGTTGGGAGCTATTATTAACTCCATAAGTGATGTTGACATCCTACAGAAAGGCCTCAGTGAGACCAATGACTGGTGTCAGAACCATGGCCTTAAGCTTAATGCCAAAAAATGTGTCATCATCCCCCTTGGGAAAAACCTGGTTCCCCTGAATTACCAAATTGATGGTAGTCCACTGAACACAGAAGGTGTTATAAGAGATCTAGGAACGCAGGTTGCCAGCAACCTCTCTTTTGACCACCACATTGTCACTGTGGTCAGAAAGTCCTTCTATGTGGCGCATCTCATTACTAAGGGTTTTGCACCCAGGAAAAAAGAGGTCATCGTCTCCCTCTACTCTTCCCTCATTAGGCCAATCATCGCGTACAATGCCCCATTTGGCATGTACTTCACTAGAAACCTGCAACAATTGAAGAGGCCACTAAAGTACCTAACAAAGAGGATCCTAGGCCTTAAACACTTGTCCTATATGGACAGACTCAAAAAAGTCCTACTATGCATTGTCTCATATCGCCTACTTAGAGGTGATTTCTGCTTGTCTTAGAAAGCCATGTCTGACCCAGCTCTGTTAGAAATGCTACATCTAAAGAAATCCCAATCCCTCCGCACCACATGCTCCAGACACCTCAACCTCATTATCATAATCAACAGAACATGCTGGAGGAACAGGTTTATAACACAGAGACTGCCCATGCTCTGGAATAGACTTTCCATTCATGTCAAGCAGAGCACCTCACTGGCGCTCTTCAAGAGAAAGCTTAATGAGTGGATGGGAAATAGAAAATTCACCCCGGGGATCACTCTAGTGGCTCTACTCGACAGAGGCACTAGAAACTAAAGTTGGGTGGCATGATGCCAGTGTAATCCTATGGGCTAGGCTTGTAAAGAATCTGGGGCGATTAGCCTAGTACACACCTATGAACCAGATGTTAAGTTTCAGTGTGTGTGTGTGTGTGTGTGTGTGTGTGTGTGTGTGTGTGTGTGTGTGTGTGTGTGTGTGTGTGTGTGTGTGTGTGTGTGTGTGTGTGTGTTGGTGCAATTTGTGTACGTATGTGTGTATGTGCATGCATGCGGGTTTGTGCATGTATGTTTCTATGGACCTGTGTGTGCATGCATGTGCAGGTGTGTGTGTGTGTGTGTGTGTGTGTGTGTGTGTGTGTGTGTGTGTGTGTGTGTGTGTGTGTGTCTGTGTGTGTGTATAAGGGACATCAACTTTGGGCTCTTGGTCACCATCATTGCAGCTAACCCTTCTTTAGACGGGGTCCATTTTATTTTATTTTATTACAGACTGCTTCTCTTCATATGGGAACATGGGCACCACCCTATGAGTGAATAAGCAGTTGCATAACTAGTGGTTTGGAGATGGCTTGTAGAGGATCACGAAGGACCTCCATTTCACGATGTGTGTATGCATCTTTCAGATGATGACATTGTCAGTGTTCCACAGAAAGGATGCTGTGTGGACAGAGGGGAAAAGGTGATCTTGCATTAAGAAGGCTATGTAAAAGGTTCTCTGGAGTGGGAGTCAAATGAGAATAGATTCAAAACATCATATAATGACTGCAATATACCACCAACCCACACACTCCCCAGCTGACTGAGGTCAGATTTGAACACCTTACCTGTCTATATACAAGCTGTATTCTATACAACATAAGACTAGCATCATTACAGAAGTCTGACTTAGTGTCAGAGTACACTTTATACAGGATCACATTATCACGGTATGTTGAGAAGAAGATGTTGAGAAGAGTGCTGACATAACTGTGGACTCACATTCCAGAGTAAAAATTGACGTCAAACTGATAGCTGAAGGAAGACACACACACACACACACACACACACACACACACACACACACACACACACACACACACACACACACACACACACACACACATATACACACACACAGTGTTATGAGACTTGGGTGTAAAGCCAGGATTTGTGATATGATTGTGTGAGTGCAATTTGTATTTATAAATACATCCTGACAACCTAGGTGAAATAAGCTGTCATGAATGCATATTGCAGAAGTGAGACAGACATGTACCTGCTTTTCAGGGTGTTGTGTATATGAGACACGCGCACACACACACACACACACACACACACACACACACACACACACACACACACACACACACACACACACACACAAAAAAAAAAACACCAGTAGTGCAGTAATGGAGTTATGTGTCTTCATATTCGGATGAAGGTATATCCATATTAATACAAGTTGCCGACAATATGAATGGATTGTGATCATGCATGACCAATGTCCACTGTATAAACCTATACCAACTCTAACAATGTTAGATTATGTAATTCTGGAGTCTGTTTGACAATGGCCTAAGTACTGACATATCATTTGCAATTGCATTGCTGCTGGTTACACATATGTATCATGAAGTATTTGCTCACTTAAGTACACATGTCACTACTCTTCTCTTGTGTTTATGAATACATTTCCATGTATTGGAGGATTACAGGCCAGTAACCACAATTAGACATGGTATACACTTCTTCCCAAAGCACATTGCCAAGAAGCTGATTTGCGTAGATGGTGGCAAAGTATTAGTGCATGTCTTATTTGGATTTCAAGAATTCAACTTGGACTTGTGAATTAGCAGTGTCCACTGGTGCTCATTGTGAAATTGTGTGCAAATAGGGACATACAGCTGACCTGACTGGAATTAACTGCAAAATACATCCATTTGTTGTGAATGTTCATGTGTCAGGCTTGCAGGATATGCTATGGGAGAAATTGCTGGCAGTCAGTATGATGTGCATGCTGTAGTCTATCTTTGAAATGTTGGGGGCAAAGTTTTATCACTTAAATAACTGTTGGCCATGCCTTCCCCATTTGTGCGATGTTAAGCACTGAGCAAATGTGGTTCTCTGTTTAAGGAAAACAGTGAGCAACTTGATTTAGTACGCCTTCCTTCATCAAATAGGCTTAGTGACAATGGGTGGTCGTCAACAGTTTGGACAGTAATGAGTGTGGAAAATACACATGTTGCCTAGCTTTCTCTGTGCAGTGCAGAGTCTGTGGTCAGAGCACAGTTAAGCCAGGGTTCAAATTCAGATGATTATCTTTTTTTTTTTTTTTTTACACATGGTGTCAGCATGTCATTAGCTAAGTTAACGTGATTAGGAATGCAAATGTGGTTATCAATGGCTGCACTAAAGTATATGTCTTCTCAAAACTGTATCAGTAATGCTAACCTCAATACATTTCTACTAGTTGCTGCTTTGAAGGCCTTACTGCAAATCACAAGTTAATTGTGCCTACAGCTTGTTACAAATGACAAAGGGTGGTCTATCTTTTGAAATGATTATTCTGACTCAGCAGATATGCTAACTATTTGTGTGGGGCCAGATATCCTGAAACGTGTGTGCAGTATGCTTCTTCACAGTGAGGACAGTTTCCACATCATATTAGATAAACATTTCATCCATCATCCTACTAAAGATGCTACGATATATTCTGATGAGATAGAAGAGGTTATGACAGACATAGGCCTTTAGAGTGTAGGAGGTACTGTCGTGGCACATTCATGAACATCCTAATGAGATGTTGGCATGATGTGTCTTCTCAATCAGAATATGTCCTGCTCTGTAGCATGAATTGCATGAGATAAGGATAGAGGAGATATAGAGTGACAATAACTAATACAGCTATATACATCTGTTTGAGAGGATGTGGGACATCTGAAATATAATGGTGCCATATGGGAATTGATTTTGACATTTATATCAATTGTGACCCACCTTACAGTTTACTTGATAGGCAGACATATCATACTTATGTAGGAGAAGGGGTACATAGATGGATAGGCAACAGATACATTGGAAAGAGACCTCTGAAAACAGTCCTTAAGAGGATTCCCTACTGCTGGACTATAAGCCTTGACAAGATGCACTTGTATGTTTATACATCTGATCATCACCTGAACATGACACAAAGAGAATCCTACAGCAGATTTTGAAACCTTGCATACTACAGGAGCATTGATAACCTATTGAATCAATGTCGCATAATGATATTATCAATCAGCACAGTCATGACAATATGCAGAAACCATGAGATGACCTTTATATCCACCAGCTTAACAGATACACACATGTAAAGAGGGATGGAAGGAGAGATGGACATACATGTAACAATGTTTAGTGTAATGAAACATTCATGGACATGTTTTGGTGTGTTCTTATCATTAACCTGCCATGGTCTGTAGTATGAAGTGACTGATACAGGGGTAAAGAAGGGTTAAGAGAGGGACAACAGGCTTATGACAAGCAGAACAAGGTTGGATAACTATCTCAGAGTTGTGGGGATAGATGTCACTCCAAATACTTTTTTCTTGACCAGTATTCAATATATTTCCATGAGAATCCAAAACTGTGGCAAATGTTAAGATGTGGGTGATGAAACATATTATAGATATATAACATCACACTAAGAAATGATGTGCCGCAGTGGTGGTGCTGCGGTAGAGTTGTCGCCTCACTATAAGACGCTGTCCAGTTCGACTCTGTTGCAGCGTCTTCTGCGTGGAGACATGCGTGAATGGGTGTACCTTCGTTGAAGGTTGTGCGTCAGGGCTGACAACTCGGTACGTAAAAATCAACTGCCAATCATTAGTGGACCGGCGACCCCTAACCGGGAAAAGCCGAAAGTCACAACAACAATTAAGAAATGATGTGAGGTCCATCTGGAACTGAACTCTTAATGCTACGGGCAAAAGAAAAAAAACTTCAGCCAAGTGATTTATGCCAACACTCAACACAAGAAGCTGCACTTTGTTACATCCAGCAGTGTAAGAACTATCAGGGTACCTGTTTCAGAGTAGTGCCTGTACTCTGCTTTAACTCTGTGTTCCTCTACTGCAAGGAGTTTAAGTAGAATTGCTCTGAGATAACCGGTACACTGCAGCCAATGGCTAAAACTCACCAGGTTTAGCCATAGGACATGAGCAGCTATTCACAGCCACTTGGCATTTGTGTGTGATGCCAAACTCCGCACAGATGCAAATGACAAAAAAATGAAGGCTTTTTTATGGGCCATTTCTGGTCATGTTTGTTGTGTGTGATTCTAGTTTTTGACCAGATTAAACATGTGAAAATGGGGTTGATAGGAAAGTGGTGAAATGTGGAGGCAAGTACAGGGGAAAAACAAAGGGGAAGCAATACAGGCATTTGGAGGAGGGAATTAATAAAGAACCATAGATATCCACTTCTCCACCATAGTAATGTGTGTACATAGACATATAAGTCTAGATATACAATAAACTAAAAAAAAAAGAGATAAGGGGTGGGGTGAGACAAAAACGAGAACAGATGATTAGAACCATGATATGTCACAATCATTATTTATTACAATAAATAGCCATTTATTATTGTACTAGCTATAGAGCGTTCACAATCCCAAAAATAATTGTGAATTGTTACAAATAATCCTTGGAATATACACATATTTCATAAATGCCTTCATAGATGCTAGAGAGTTAGTTAACAACATGGCATTAAAGCCAATACTGCTGCATTTCAACTTTAAAATGATACTTGGATGTGAATCTATAGGTTACTTGTGGGAATTGAACCCACATGATATGAATGCACTATTACACTTCCTAATATAATCACCAACACCTACAGAAGAAAGCAAGCATGCTTGCTATTACAATTAGCATATGCATGCTGACATTGCTACTGATCTGTGGAATCACTATAGTTACTACAGTCAGGGTCAGTTGTGCTGCAGACATACCCCTTGCCTTTCTGAGTCATTACAGTCTCTTAGCATGTGCCTCCCTGCTCATCATGACTTACTCTGCAGTTGTAAAATAAAGAATGAGAAAAGAAGACACATGAATGCATTACGCATACCAGATCTTATGTAGAATAGTTACTCATAAATGCATTAAATATCATGCATAGTTAACAAATTCATTAAGTCTGAAGGTAGGGATCACACAGTTTCATTTGAGGAAAACAGATATGGGTTAGGTGTGGAAACAGTTTACATACAAACCTTTTAAGAAAATGTAAATACGCTTTACATACACACATCAACAGTAGAATGCTATTTACAATATTTACAAGGTTGGGCTGTGTGGGGGTAGCTGTAGGAGGTGAGGGCTTAGAGAGAAGCTATAGAAATTGTTGAGAGCTTGGATAGGCTCATAGGAAGATAACGATGATAGTTGTAGAGCTTGGGAACCAGAGCGAGAACCCCCTTGGATTAGGTTGGGTGAAGGCAGGTACATTTCCATTTAGTGGACAGGTGTTTGAATAGTTGGCTTTTGAAGTTTTCTGAGTTTGGTATGGTTCTTAGTGTGGAGGGAAGGGAATTCCATTTTTTGTCTAGTGAGAAAGATAGGAGAAGTTGGCCAGCAGGACATTTAGGTTTATGGATAGTAATTAAGTTCTGATTTTCAGATCTGAAAGCTCTGTTGGGTGTATAAGGGGGAAGGATGTTAGTTAGAGCGGGACAGAAAGGCTCATCCAGAATCTGCTACACTTTGCTGTGAAGGAAAGGTTAGTTTGCTTTTATTTTTTGTATTACTGTATTGCCTTTCTATATTTTGAATACTGTAGTTTGTTTTCTTTACCTTGTGTTTTGCTTGCATTCTGTTTTAACAGCATATTAAAACTTCAAAAGAGACCACAGCTCTCTCTGTTCTGAGTCAGGCAGAATTTTTCCCGCCCTCTCACCCATTTAAGTTGTCTTGTTAAATACCACTGTCTTTCTAGTTGCCTGCCTCTTATGTTAATCTGACCATATATCTCATTTCTCTCTACTTTCACTGGCTTATGTGAGTAATCACAAAATCATCATTTTGAAATCCCACCCTTCAATTATTTAAATTTATTGGCCATCCTACAGTATTTCATAGTACCAAAATACAAAAGTGACCACCCCTTTCAATCCATCTTGCTGTTTTAAAAATAGTAACTCTCCACTAAACCTTAACTTTTTAAACAGGTAAAACTCAAGTTACCTACTTTCACATCTAACTTCTCTAGTGCACACTGCAGAGTGCATTCTTTTCAATCTTACCTTTAAGCATCCCTGTGACTAGCACTTTCTCTAATACCTGCTGGAAAGCACTAGGAAGCCTTAAACTCATACAAACACTGAACTCTCCTTGTTAACAAGGAGAAATTAATAGCAGGCACTAAACAGCCTATAATTGCAAAGTACCTTGCTAAGGAAACAGCTCCTATACTTTACAAAGAAAAAAAAAAGCCCCAAATCAGGCATGTCCAAGGGTCAGCTTCCGGTGATTTCTCCTGTCCACCTGGTGAATCTGGGCATACTGGGGCAATGCAGCAATTGCCTCTTGTACACAGACAACCCTCTCCTCCTACCACCCAACACTACAACCTGTGAGAGATGCACTTACATAGCCAAAATGGAAGCAAAGCTCTCTCCACCCAAGATTGTGCTAAACAGTCAAGAGGAGAAGGTTAACACCCACACTACACCTCAAGCAACAAATAGCCCTTCTAAACCCGCACCACCAACACCCACATATAGCAACACTAAATCCACATATGCAGAGGCCCTTAACTGTAAACTGCCCAAGCAACAAAGACCTCTGAAGCTGAAATGCAAACAAACACCAATCACAACCAATGTGTCACATAGGTCACAACACCAGTGTGCCACCCAGCAACAGCCCCTAAGGCAAGACAATGTACCTAACACTTTAGTCATAGGTGACTCTATAGTCCGGCACACTGATGTCCCTCTCACCAGGTTGAATAAGGAGAAAATTACAGTCATCTGCTTGTCGGGTGTCAGGATCCGCCACATAATGCATGCACTCAAGTCACTCCACAACAAGTACAAATATGACTCTGTCATTGTCCATGTTGGAGTGAATGACTTGAGACGTACCTCCCTGGACTACATGAAAAGAGACATGGAAGAGCTCTCGGATCATGTGGCCCAGGCAGGTATGACCCTAGCCCTGAGTAGCATCCTGCCTTCACCCAGAATGATACCACAATATAAGGATAAAATGATTGACTTCAAAAATTGGCTAAGCTTATGGTGTCATTCAAAGGGGATCCAGTATCTGTCTGCCTGGAATGACATGATTGACAGACCACGATGCTTTGCCAGAGATGGTCTGCACCTGTCGCCCCTGGGATTCAGGTTACTGGCTAAGGCTCTTGCCACCCCTATAGTGCCTTTTTTAGGCAAACTTCAAAGGACAAAACCACCACCGTAACAGGTACAAGCATGCAAAATCTGAAGGTAATGCTACTCAATGCTAGAAGTCTAAACCTCAAAATGCACTCTCTCAAGGCACTCCTAAAAATGGAGAACATCGATATCTGTGCAGTAACTGAGACCTAGTTCAAGGCTCCAGAGAGCACCCCTGCAATACCAGGCTACAACTCTTACCACACTTTTTGGCCACCAAACCAGGACCGAAACACTAAAGGTGGAGGAGTGTCAATATTCACCAAGGATATTCACACCACCAGGCTAGTTGGCCAACACAATGTGTCTGAAATTCTCCAAGTGCAACTAACACTAGGTAAGACTGCAATCCAAATTGTAGCTGCTACAGATCCCCCACCATACCCCAAGATTCTCACTACACCTTTCTAAACATACTGGAAAATATTAAGATAGAACCAAACACCCTAATACTGGGTGATTTTAACTTATCCTGCCATTAACTGGGAAAACTACTCATGTCCCAACACCTTTGCACAACGGTTCTTGGAATTCATAAATTCCAATGCCCTGGATCTAATCCATAGTCCCACCAGGGGCACCAATATCCTAGACCTGGTCATTACCAACATGGGAAATCAATGCTCCATACCTATGGTCACCCCCTCGTTAGTCATGTCTGACCATAAGCTAATCATCCTTAACATTCACATCCCACCCCCACCCCCCAGTAAAGAAACCACCATAAAAAAACTTCTCCAAAGCCAACTTCATGCTACTCAAGTCAGAAGTGACAAACTTCATGACACCCATGCAGATGGGAACTGAAAGTTCAACTGCTGAATCCTACACTAAGGCATTGTACGAGCACATCCACTCATGCATGAATCGTGCTATCCCAAATAGAACCAAAATGCTCTCATCCAAAAAAAGGAAGCCAATCTGGTGGTCCCCTGCCATAAACAAACTTTACAACAAAAGGAAGAAACTTTTGCAGAAAAGAGGAAATTCCTAGGATGCAAAAAACTCCCTTACTAGCCTCAGTAAGAAACTGAGATGCCTCATAAAATCCTCCAAAGCTAGTTACGAAAATAAAATTGCCAAAGATTCCAAAGACAATCACAAAGCATTCTATAACTATGTCAAGAATCTAAATGGCAATGCTCAGATCTGCTCTGAGCTAAAACAGAATGGCATTAAATATACTGATCCGAAGGATATTGCCAATATCCTGGCAGATCGATTCAGTGCCAACTTCACCCCCCTCTCACCCCCTAAATGGCCCATCCCAATACCGGAAGATTGCCAAATTCCAGTAATAACGGCCACACAGGTATAAAACGCACTCTCTAAAGCCAAGAATACAGCATCCATGGGACCAGATGACATCCCGGGCTGTGTACTACATGAACTACAATATGAACTGGCACCTCACCTAAGTGTCATGTTTAATCATAGCCTCACCTCAGGTTTCATGCCCACTGAGTGGCACAGAGCTACAGTTATCCCAATCCACAATGGGGGATCCACCTTGGATCCCGGAAACTACCATCCCATCAGTCTGACAAGCCTTATCTGCAAGGCCATGGAGCGTATTATCATGGAAATTATAAACAAAGACATTGGCAACCTTCAAACACTGGACCCCACCCAGTTTGGGTTTGTGAAGGGCCGATCTTGTCTCCTGAACCTGATTGACTTCTTTGAATCAGTCTCCAGAGCCATGGATAAGGGTAAGGTGGTCCACACAGCCTATCTAGACCTTGCCAAGGCCTTTGACACCATCCCCCACTCTGGAATCATAGATAAACTTACTAAGTTGGGCATTAATCCCTATGTCACCCAATGGTTTGCTAAATGGCTTACTGATAGAACCCAAACTGTAAAAGTAGCCGACTCCAAATCCAGCTCCAGACAAGTGACAAGTGGAGTACCTCAGGGTTCAGTCCTGGGGCTGCTCTTGTTTGGCATCTACTTCTCTGAAGTACAGGTCAACACTAAGGGACTCTGGCTAACAAAGTTTGCAGATGACTGCAAACTGGAAGCCATTATTGAATCCCCAAATAATGTGGATACTCTACAAAAGGGCCTTACAGAAACAGATGCTTGGTGCCAGAACCATGGGCTCAAGCTCAATGCCAAGAAATGTATTGTTATCCCCTTTGGGAAAAAACATGTATCCATGAATTACCATATAGGTGGCAGTACACTAAACACAGAAAGTGTGATAAGAGACTTAGGGACACAGGTGGACAGTGGTCTCACCTTTGATAACCACATCGCCACAACAGTCAGGAAATCCTTCTATGTGGCACACCTCATCACGAAGGGCTTTTCATCCAGAAAAAGGAGGTCATTGTCCCACTGTACTCATCCCTCATTAGACCCATTATAGAATACAATGCCCCATTTGGTATGTACCTCTCAAGACATCTGCAACAACTGGAAAGGCCTCAGAAATACCTCACTAAAAGAATCACAGGCCTAAAGCAGATGCCCTACACTGACCACCTTAAAAACTCCAGCTATACTCTGTCGCATATCATCTACTCAGAGGCGATCTCTGCTTAACATACAAGGCCATGTCAAACCCAGAGCTGTTGGACATGCTACACTTAAAGAAATCCCAATCCCTCAGAGCTACACGCTCCAGGGATCTAAACCTTGTCATCACAATAAACAAAACATGCTGGAGGGATAGGTTCTTGACCCAGAGACTCCCCAGACTCTGGAATAGATTGCCCATACATGCCAAGCAGAGTGCCTCTTTGGACCTCTTCAAGAAGAACCTTGACGATTGGATGGGAGAAAGGAAATTCACCCCAGGGATCACGTCAGTCGCCCTGCTAGACAGGGTCCAGGAAAGTAAATAATGTGGGAAGAAATAGCCAGGGAACTGTTATGGCTAGGCTTGTATAGGCCCTAGGGCTGATAGCCTAGTACCAACCTATGAATGAACCTATGAACATTTTGTTGGGTGAAATATGAGTCTATGTGCAGTAGTGAGTTGGAGATAGTCTAGGTAGTTTGGGAGTTCAAGCCAATTCAGGGATTGTAGGGTTAGGCAGTGATGGGTGGTATTTTTAGATTTAGAGGTAAATTTAGAGATTTTGTTGTAGCAGTTTTCTAGTTTAGAGGTGATAGAGAAGGAAAGGTTGGTTAGGAGAGGGGCTCTGTATAATAAGGAAGGAAGAAGATAAGTTGAGGCCAGAGTTTGCCTGGTAGAGTTAGAGAGAAAGTGATTATTCCTATACAGCATACCTAGCTTTTGGTGGGTTTTCTTAATATTTTGTTGAATATGAATATCAAACTTGAGGTGTTCATCTGCAGTAATGCCAAGTAGTTTGGCAGAGGGGACTACTTCTACAGGTGAGTTGGTTTGACTATAGACTTTGAAGTTGTTTTTATCATAGGAGGGGGTCTGTGGGAGGGAATAGTAGAATCTTTGATTTATTTGCACTAAGAGAGAGGTGGTTTTGGCGCATCCAGTTTTCAGTTGTTGAGAAGGCAGTTTGGGGTTTAGTCAGCAATTCAGAGAGGTTTGAGGCATATTTAATGATTTTAGCATCAGGAATAGCGGTGTGAAAGTTATTGATGAAGATGTCAAAAAGCATTGGCCCAAGGATGGATCCCTGTGGTATGCCAGTTGGGGTAGGTAGGATGGAAGAGATGGAGTTCTTCCATTTGACTGCCTCTGATCTGTCTGATAGATAGCTGGAGAACCGGGATAAAGCATTATGTGAGAGATTAAGGTTTGAGAGATGACAGAGAAGTTGCTTGTGGGAAACAGTATCAAAGGCTTTAGACAGATCGAGTAAAACAGTAGAAACTAAGTGGCCTGAATCTCGGGCTCGATTGACAGTTCCTAGGAAAGAGAGTAGAGTGGTTATTGTGCTATGGCCTGGATGGAAGCCATGCTGGGTAGGAGTGAGAAGGTTGTTTTGGGTCAGGAAAGGGATAAGTTGGAGGTGGATGCATTTTTCTAGGATTTAGGAGATTGGTGAGAGCAAAGCAATGGGGCAAAAGTTTGAGATGCTGGTATTTTTGCCTCTTTTATGAAGAGGAAGAATATAAGCTGAGCACCAGAGTTTGGGAACGTATGATTCTTTTATGGATCGGTTGATAATGATGCTGATTGGGAGTGCAATGCCATCAGCAGCACATTTTAGGAAGGAAGAGGGAATATTGTCGGGAGCGTTAGAGCAAGGTTTAAGTTTCTACAAAAGTTTTTTATAAAGTTAGTGGAGATGGGTTTGAGTTCAAACAAATGAGGTGAGTTAGAAGGGGAGAGTGTAGAGCAGTTGGGTTATTATTGGGAAATGTCTTGGTGAGGGTAGTAATAGTGTCTATGAAAAATGAGTTAAATTCAGAGCCTAGTTTGAGATCAGATTTACTTGGGTCAGGACAGGGATTATTCTTGGAGCCTGGATTGAGGAGTGAGTTTACTGAGTTCCAGAATTTTTTGGGGTTTTTATTGTTATTGGAATGAAGTTTGATATAGTAGGATTTTTTTGTCTTTGGTGATTAGTCGTTTTGCTTGGTTTCGGAGCTGTTTATATTGGAGCAAGGTATTGTCCAGTTTATTGTTTTGGTAAAGCTTCCATAGTTTGTCTCTCTGGTTCATAATCTGTTTTGTCTCTTTGGATAGCCAAAAAGCAGTTTTAGTTTTTATCCTTTTGTTTTTTTAGTGGGGCTAGTGAGTTTAAAGTATCAAGGAAGACAGAGCTGAAGTATTCTATAGCCTTGTCAAGAGGAAGGATATTTAGAATTTGCCAGTTCATTTGTTTGAAAGTATTTGAGAAAGTAGTTGGGTTGAAGCTACTGAGGTTACGAGTTTGAATGTACTGATGCTGATGTGGGGAAGAACAAGTTGAGCGATGCATGAAGGCTGGGAGGTGGTCGCTAAAGGTATCAGGAATTGTGCTAGAATTGGTTATTTTATTTGGATCTGAGACTAGGATCCAATCTATAGTGGATCCGGGAGGGTTTATTTTGTTAGGTCGAGTGATGGAGAGGATTATTTGAGTGAAGTTATAGAGGTTAATGGATAGGGAGGGAGAGGGCAATTGATTTTATTCCAGTCAATATTCACATCACCAAGGATATAAGTTTCATAGTTAATTTCAGTAGAGGCCCATAGGAGAATATTTTTGAGTGTAGAGATATTGTTACCAGGTGAGATATATAGGGCAATGATGCAGATATTTTTATGTTTATTTAGTTTTAGAATTCCAGCAGTTAGTTCAGTGTTCTAGAATTGAGGAATTGGAATTTGGGGGGGAAATTAAGGTAAGAAGGTTGGAGTAGACTAGGGCAGTGCCTCCACCTTTTTTATTTAGTCGGTCATTTCTGAGGCAATGAAATCCTCGGGGCAGAATCTCAGAGTTGGAGATAAAGGGCTTGAGCCAGGTTTCAGAGATGACTACGATATCTGGTTGGTTATGGCTTAACCAAGCTTGAAATTGGTGTACTCTGTTGTTTAGACTTTGTGCATTAATTGTAAAAATCTTTAGGGTGTTGAGATAGGAGGAAGAGGGTGAGGGATGAGTGTTGTTAATAAAGGATGTAGGACCAGGGTTAGGATGGATATCACCAGCTTGGACTAGGTTGTTGAAGGAGATATCCTTTATCCATATTGATCTACCAGGCATAAATTTTGACTTTAGAGGAGAAGAGTTTAGGGTGGAATAGGTGCAGAGGGTTGGGCTGAATGAGAGAAGAGGAGATAGAGTGGAAATGGGAGTAAGAGTGATGGGGAAGGTGGGTTTGTATGGTAGTTGTCTTTGTAGGTGGTATTGGACAAGCATAGGTGGAATATGAGGTAGCATAGTATAAGGGAAGTAGGAACAGAAAGAGGAGGCTGGGGGACTGGAGGGTGTGATAACTTGAGGAGAGTATGTTGGAGCAAAGAGAGAGTGGTATGAGTGGGTATGAAAATAGAGAAGGCTATGAAGAAGAAAGGGTTTTAAAAGTGATGGAGATATTCTAGAGATTTAAGGAAAGAGGAGGGGACTATAATTATTGGGTGGAGTACAGATTACAGAGTTTAAGAAGGATGGCTATAGGTGGGAGGAGTAATGAGGGGGGAGCTGGTATTGGGTAATTAGGCTGAGAGGGTGGGGTAAGATAGGAATAAAGCTAGGAGTACTGGGGTGAGTTGGAAATGGGGGCAGGGTAGGGGAGCGGAGTGAGCCCATAGGGCGAACGAAGCGGGAAAGAATACTAGATATGAGTATGGCAGAAAAAGTATCTGCAAAGAGCAGTTTAAAGGCTGTAGTTGGAAGGTATGAGCTAAATATTTCCAGCCAGAAAAAGAAGGCTGCCTTTACAGAGGGTGGTTTACCAGGGGGGAGAATATATTTACAGTCTAAGGATATTAACTCATAACCAACTGTTTGTGAAAAAATAAAACTTGTTGGGATTATAAAGAATATCTAGGATTTATATTGGTAGATGCTGCCACCTAATGGTAGAAGAAGACAGCAAACAGCAAGGATAGTTGTACCAGTCTTAGGTATAAATGTATTCTAGGGTAGTGATAACAGGAGGGGGAGAGGGCAAACGGTCTGCGGTAGGCTGCTAGAGCACACACATGGGAGGGCAGATTAACTCTATAGATAGTACATCAAGTCTACATCATTGCACTGCATATCATTTCAAGTTGCTTGATCTGTACATGTACAGAACTGGGGGGGGTGTTAGCAGTTTGAAACTCATCCAACCACTGGTCAAGTTGTGGCTGCTTGCACCTCTTAAGGTCACTGTAGTGGTGCCTACACTGCTCCACAGTGTATGATATGCTATTTGCACTAGAGACAGCCTTGGCTAGGCTGTTCCTAAACCTCAGCCTTGCACTGAAACCCACCTTAGTCCCTCTTCAGCAGCCTCTTGGTGCAGTGATTCATGAGGAGTGCAGCCTGTGTTCTGACTAATATCTCACCACGCTTACACACCTGTTGCCACAGGGAAAGCTAGGCAGCAGGTTTATTTTCCACACTGAGCACTGTCCAAAGCGTTGATGGATGCCCATCACCACTGAGCATGTTTGAGCAAAGGAAGTTGAACCAAATTCCATTTTTCACTTTTTTCCTTAGGTGGTGAACCATGTTTGTGCACTGGTAAGCAAGGCACACACGGAAAAGCCACTACTCAGTTGTGTAAGTACTCATTATGACCACCCCCCCACTAAAAATATTTACTGTGAAATTCGAACCCCGCTTTACCTCTGTTTTTCCTTTTTTTTTTCAGTTTACAGTATTTACACCTTGTGCCACAGAGACAGTCATCTAACAAGTGGAATTTCCCCAGTCATTATCACCAGTGGTGCTGACTGATGCTGCTAAGCATGTTTGTGCTTAATAAGATGACTGAAATTAAATTTTTCACTTTTTCCTTAAGCAGTGAACCATGTTTATGCTAGTCCATGTGCCACACACATGGTAAAGGAAAAAAGTGAAACAAACATTAAAAAATTAGACGGCTCTGGGATTGAACCATCAGACTACTGTACTTAACACAGCTGTAGTGGGTTATCTCTGTTTGCCAGAGATACAGCTTTGCAATAGCAATCAAATAATGTTCACACAAGCAATTACCATTTTATATCCAGTATTAAACAATTCATACAATTGTACAATCTCAGTTGATTGTACATGTGCAAATATATTAATGGAAAGCGTGATCACACAATATTTATGAATATGTTTGCAAAACTGCAGCTCTGCCTTCTCTTTGTATTCTGGGAATCCTTCCCTAATGTCTGCAATCTCTAGTGCACATCCTCTCATTTGTCTTTCAAGTTGATAGGTTCATAGGTTCATAGGTAGGTACTAGGGTATCTGCCCGAAGGCATTTATAAGCCTAGCCAGAATGTGTTGGCTTTCACTGCCCCCTTAGATTAGTTCCCTGTGCCTCTGTCCAGCAGAGCCATTGAAGTGATCCCTGGGGTAAACTTTCTGTTTCCCATCCGCTCATCAAGGTTTCTCTTGAAGAGGGTTAGCAAAGAGCTCTGCCTAATGTAGATTGGAATCTTGTTCCAGAGCATGGGAAGTCTCTGGGACAGAAATCTATCCCTCTAGCACGTCCTATTTATTGTTGTGGTGAGCTTTAGATCCCTGGAGCGTGTGGCTCGAGGGGATATGTTTTTTTTTAGGTGGAGCACGTCCATCAATTCTGGGTTGGACATGGCCTTGTATGTCAGGCAGAGATCACCTCTGAGTAGGCGGTATGCAACTGAGTACAGCTGGAGTTTCTTTAGTCGAGCTGCATTGGGCATCTGCTTGAGGCCAGTGATCCTCTTGGTGAGGAACTTCTGTGGTCTTTCCAGTTGTTGCAAGTGTCTTGTAAGGTACATCCCAAATGGGGCATTGTACTCTATGATGGGTCTGATGAGTGATGCGTAGAGGGGCCCAATGACCTATTTCAATCTGGATGCAAACCCTTTTGTGATTAGGTGGGCCACATAGAATGATTTTCTAACCACTTTGGCAATGTGATTATCAAAGGAGAGGTTACTATCTACTTGGGTCCCCAGATCCCTTATTACATCTTCTGTATTTAGGGGGCTACCACCTATGTGGTAGTTTGTGGGTACTTTGTTTTTTCCAAAGGGGATGACTATGCACTTTTTGGCATTTAGCTTGAGGCCATGGTTTTGACACCAGGTATCTGTCTCAGTGAGACCCTTTTGGAGGATGTCTGTGTCAGCCGGAGAGTCAATTATAGCCCCTAGTTTGCAGTCATCTGCAAACTTGATCAGCCATAGTCCTCCTGTGCTTGCCTGTACCTCTGAGAAGTATATGCCGAACAGGAGGGGTCCTAGGACTGAGCCCTGGGGAGCACCACTTGTAACTGGTTTAGAGTCAGACCTAGCTCCTGCAACTCTTACCATGTGGGTTCGTCCGTGAGCCAGTTGGCAACCCATCTCGTGACATAGGGGTTTATGTTCAGGCTGGTGAGCTTGTCTATAATACCTGAGTAGGAAATTGTGTTGAAGGCCTTTGCGAGGTCTAGGTAGGCTGTGTGGACCACCTTTCCCTCATCTATAGCCTTGGTAACTGTCTCAAAGAAGTCCACCAGGTTTAGGAGGCATGATCTGCCCTTAACAAAGC
Source organism: Protopterus annectens (assembly GCF_019279795.1). NCBI lineage: Eukaryota > Metazoa > Chordata > Ceratodontiformes > Protopteridae > Protopterus > Protopterus annectens. The sequence continues at coordinate 1,169,109,978 of NC_056743.1, read as the reverse complement.
CGAACTGGGTAGGGTCCAGTGTTTGGAGGTTTCCAATGTCTCTGTTAATGAGATCCATGATGATGCACTCCATAGCTTTGCAGACCAAGCTAGTCAGGCTTATAGGGCAATAGTTCCTGGGGTCCGTTGTGGCTCCACCTTTGTGGAGCAGAATAACCGTTGCTGTGTGCCACTCTGTGGGCATGTACCCTGTGGAGACGCTGAGTTTAAACAGTGTGTTTAGGTGAGGGGTTAATTCATCTTTGAGCTCATGTAGGACACAGCCTGGGACACCCTTCCAGTCCCATTGATTCTGTGTTTTTGGCTTTGGAGAGTGCTGTTTTAACCTGAGTGTCTGATTTCAGGGGCACTACATTCTTCTGGTATAGTTATGGGCCCTTTTGGGGGTGAAGGTTGCACTGAACCTGTCTGCCAGGATGTTGGGTATATCAGTCGGGTCAGTGTATTTTGTGCCATTCTGCACTAACTCTGAGCAGATCTGAGAATTGCCACTTAGATTCTTGACATAGCTAAAGAATGCCTTGTGGTTATCTGTGGAGTCCATGGCAATTTTTCTTTTGAAGCTAGCCTTGGATGATTTTATGAGGGAACGTAGTTTCTTGCTGATACTGATCAGGGATGTCTTCCTTCTTGGGATTTTACTCTTTTCTGTACTAGTTTCCTCCTCCTATTGTATAGCTTGTTTATGGCAGGGGTCCACCAGACTGGTTTCCTTTTCTTGGAGGAGTGAGTCTTGGTTTCTGTTTTGGATAGCACGATCCATGCATTGTTGTAGGCACCCACAGACTGCATTAGTAAAGGAATTTGCAGCTTGGACAGTGTTATCCTTTAGCATGGGGGCTTTGAAACTTCCTACCTCGTTCTTAAGTAACGTGAAGTTTACTTTTGAAAAGGTTTTCACGGTGGTTTCTTTGACGGGGGGTGGTGGCGGAATGTGGATATCCAGAGTGATTCGTTTATGGTCAGATCTAACCAATGAGGGGTTGACCTCCAGTGTGGAACTCCAGTCGCCCATGTTGGTGATGACCAGATCCAATATGTTGTCACCTCTGGTGGGGGTGCTGACCAGTTGATCCAGGGCATTTGAGTTTATAAATTCTAGGAAATGTTGGGCAAGGGGGTTTGTACTTGAGTAGTTCTCCCAGTTAATGTTTGGGTAATTGAAATCACCCAATATCAGGGTGTTTGGTAGGACCTTTATCTTTCCCAGTGTTTCCAGAAATGTGGAGTGGGGGTCCTGGGACATGGTGGGTGATCTGTAGCAAGCTACAACTTGAATAGCAGTTTTGCCCATTGTTAGTTGCACGTGGATGATCTCTGAAGCATTGTGCTGTGCCACTAACCTGGAGGTGTGGGTATCCTTGATGAATATGGATACTCCCCCACCTTTTGTATTTCAGTCCGGGTTTTGTGGCCGAAATGTATGGTATGAGTTGTAGCCTGGTAGTGCTGGGGTGCTCTCTGGAGGCTTAAACCAAGTTTCTGTTAGTGCACATATATCAATTTTCTCCATACTGAGGAGTGCCTCGAGTGCATGCATTTTGAGGTTTAAACTTCTGGCATTGAGCAGCATTACCCTTAGTTTTTTGTTACTTGTGCTATTTATGGTGGTGGGTTTGTCTTTTGAGCCTTGCCTAAAAAAGGCACTATGGGGGTGGCAAGAGCCTTGGCCAGTATTCGAAAGCCTAAGGGTGACAGGTGCAAGCCATCTCTAGCAAAGCAGCATGGCTTGTTGAGCATGTCATCCCAGGCTGACAGACACTGGATCCCCTTTGAATGACACCAGAAGCTTAGCCAATTGTTGAAATTGATATTTTTTTCTCTATACTGTGGTATCATTCTTGGTGAGGGCAGGATACTATTCGGGGTCAGGGTCATACCAGCCTGGGCTGCGTGATCAAAGAGCTCCTCCATGTCCCTTTTCATGTAGTCCAGGGAGGTAGGGCTCAGGTCATTCACACCAACATGGACAATGACACAGTCATATTTGTACTTGTTCTGGAGTGACCTGAGTGCTTATGTTAAATGGCAGATCCTGGCACCCAACATGCAGCTAACAGTAACTTTCTCCTTGTTCAGCCTAGTGAGTGGGACGTCAGTGTGCCTGACTATAGAGTCACCTATTACTAGTTTGTTGGGTATGTTATTTTGCCTTAAGGGCTGTGATTGTGAGGCACACTGGTTTTGTGAAGTATGTGTTTCATGGTTTGTGTTGGGGGGGTGGAGGTTGCTTGGATGTCTGCTTTGGAGGTCTCTGTTGCTTTTGCAGATTTTTGTTTAGAGCCTCCGAATATGTTTTTGTGTATTTATGTGTGTTTTTTGCCAGTGCTGGTTTCATAGGTCTATGTGAGACTGGTGGTGTGATGCAAGTATTTCCCTTCTCCTTCTTCACTGCCTGGTCCAGTCTTGGGTTTGAGAGAGCCTAGCCTCCAGTTTGGCTGTATAATTGCATCTCTCGCATGTATTAGTGTTTGTTGGAAGGAGGAGAGGTTGTCTGTGTACATGAGGCAATTGTAACATTGCCTCAAAATGCCCAGATTCACCAGTTGGACTGGAGAGTACACCTGAAACTGCCCTTTGGACATGCCTGAATAGATACAGTGAACTGTTTTACTGACTGGCTGGTTAGGTCGAATAGAGAGCCTTGTCCTTCTCTACTGTATAGGGGGGGGGGGGGGTCTAGTGCTAAGATTTATTAGTACTTGCTATGAGTTTTGGGCAAGTGCCAGGATGAGAAGTGAATGATTTGAGTTCTTAAGTTGAAAGCTAAAGGCAGCAAGAAAATGCAGAAAAATGATACTTAATCACTCCAAAGTCTCTCTTTTGTCTCTCTGCTGCTGTAGAACTCTGCAGGGCACCAGGCAGGAGCTTGCTGAGCTGTATACTAGCACAAAAACCTTGCAAATGCGGGTTTTATAGCAGGGAAATGAAAGAGATAGAAATTAGCCCAAAATGGACAATAAACTACTAATTTCTGGGCTACAACCACTCCTCCAGGGACAGATAGGCTACTCAAAGCTGCCTCTCTCACTTTGAACAGAGAAACTTTCTTCTATCCAAGTAAGGTATGGGCAAATACAGAAACTTGTAACACAGCCCTGAATTCAGCACTAACCTGAAAACTGGACTAAACTAGCTTAGAAAGGTGGGAAAACAAGTATTTTTTTTTTTTTTTTTTCAGAAAATAAAGTAGATACAATCAAAAAACACTTTAAATGCACAGAAATGGCTATCACACTTGAGTGTGTAGTCTACAACAATTAAACAGGTAATTTAAACACAAAAATTACTTTGTTAAAGTGCAGTCAGTAAAATAAGTCACAGAAACTCTAGAAAAGTTGTGATACAAATACATGACAGTGAAGAACGGTTTTCAGCAAAGGCAAGAAACTGTGTTATTATGACAAAGAAATACACATGTGGGGTGTTTGCTTTTGTTTAAAAGCTCACTTCAGTTAGTTCCACACTTTGTAAGTGTATCCTCACTGACACACCCCTTCAGGGAAGGGTGCCTGTACATTACTGTGTTTTGCTTCAGTCACAGTAATCATTCACAGCTGCAATCCATTAGCAACTTACAGTGACATAGAGGCTACTACACTATGTTTACACCTGCTATATGAAGTCAGAAGTTTGGTATTCAGAGATTCTAATGAGTTCAGACCTCATTTGTATCTTCAGAGTGTTCAGATACCTGAATCTACACTAAAAAGTAACCGTGTAGCTGGGAACTTGAAGGTGAGGAATCTGTTTCAGTCATGGTTCTTGCTCCACTTGTGAAAATGTATGGATAAGTAGACTTTTTGGACTGCTTTTTTATAGTGGATATTTTAGTTGCACGGGGCAGATTATTTGGTAAACTGCATAAGTATATATTACAGATGTCACATATTGATGGCATTGCTAGACAACTCACACACATTCTACTTAGGTACATTTACAAGTACCAGTTATGCAGGTATCTTCCATTCAATCATATTCTTGCACATTTATTTTTCTATAACAGGTTCCACACTTACTTTGACAGTCCTTAGTTACAGCTGTTGTCATTGAGGGCTGACTCTGTCTGTTGCTAGCAGTACACAGCCATTACATGGGGAAGTAAAGATTGTGAGCATTGTCTGGCATCAAATGTCCTCTATGTATGTGCATAGGATGAAAAATGTTCCCTTTAGGTGGTCATCACGAGTACTCTCCATTGCCTCTTGGCCAGGGCGAGTGCATATTATGCACTCATACGTCTACCTATACCCAGAGCAGCTAAGGGTTCCCCCCTGTGACTCTTCACCTGCATGTAAATGTAGTGACCCTGCCAGTGGTAATAGAATGTGTGCTTCTACCCTTTGGTGTTCATGCTGCAGCTGTTGTCACAAGATGATATTGTGTGGAACAGCACAGACTGTAATAATTTTGGCACAAGTACTGGCATTGTACTGCAGGGCTCCCCTGATGCATTTAGGCACAAAAACATGACCTCAGCAGGCCAAACACATGCATTATGATGCTTCTTGTTTGAGAGTGTGCCTCATTATAGCATTCCTCAGTGGCTGTATGTACATTTCTGATGGCCATGATCAGCCATGGTTCCAATGCATTCCCTGTATCCCCCAGTAAATGGCCTGGTAGGCCATCACCTCTAAAAAACGTCTGGTAGAGCTGTGAGGTGTGTCAGATATGGGAGTCATGACAACTGCCGGAGTTGCCAGCGCACACATTCAGTATCATTCCCCTAGCATTACACATGACCTGGGAGTTAAGGGAGTGAAACCCCTTTCTGTTTATGTAGACCCTTCCCTGTTCCCCAGGTGGTGCTTTGATTTCAATGTGCATGCAGTCTGTTACACCCAAAACTTCAGTAAAGTTGCTATAGGGTAGAATAGGGTATAGTCCTGCATAGTTCTAGCTCTGTTGTCGAGGGTATGGGGGAAATAGATATAATCACTGGCATGTTGTAGCACAACATTCAGAAACTGGTGAAGAATACTGAATGCTGATGCCTGTAACACCCCAAAATATCCCCTGTGGGTCTCTGAAAGGTTCCTGTAGTTAAACTTCTAAATGCTACACATACCTTGGTCCCCCCGGTATGGGATCCCCTCGGTTTGTCCTTAGTCTCAGGTGAGGATGACAAAGATTGCAGAGTTCCTGGAGTGTGTCTATCTACCCTGTAGCACTCTACTATTCCCACTTCATGCAAACCATGAAAAGTTAAAAGGGGCTTAAATACCCTTCTCCTCATTGCCCAAGGCCAATCAGCAGCAGCAGCATAGAGCTGAGCCTATTGCACATACACATGAAGAAGAGCAGCAGCAGCCCCTAACATTCATTTTTCCTGAGTAGTTTCTGTGTCGTTATTCCAATAGGTTTTGGAATTCAGAGTAGATTGCTACACGGAATGTACTCAGTTCCTTTATACCTTGCTGAATAGCTCCACCAGCTTTGATTGGTTGATTAGCATATAATTCAGCTGCTTATACACTAATTAGAATTCCATGATGTTTATCTGGTTTGCGTGGCTCAACACTTTGTCTAGAGCCATTTACTGAATACAAATAAGCATGCTATTTTGTTTGTGTTGCGATGTGACACAAACACAGAGTGACCGAACTGAGTAGAGTTTATTGAGTCCAGCCTTTAGTGTACACTTAGTGTAGGTGTTAACAAATATGATATTTTATTATTTTGTATTTTTATTTAGCTAACAGGAAGTGCATTTAGAAAAATGTATAAAAAATTGAACAGTTGTAAACTTATAACCATATTATTAACCAAAAAGATTACTTTTGTGTGGAAACAGCTGTTACTGGGTTAAAGCACTTATCCAAAGTGTTACCTTACCTGTTACTGATATTCACAGCTTTTAATGGCAGTTTAGTTTAGGTTAGTTTATTTTCAGCCTGCAAAATAGGCACACCCATGTTTGTGTTTTTGAGCAATACCAAATTGAAAGTAATCCAATAACATAAAATGCACATATATTCAAGTAAAAAAAAAAAACACTCTACTTTGTAAGGTGTTCCTTTCAACTTCATGTTTTTGAGTCATAAATGTTTTATTATTTATTTGCTTAATCCTGACAGCTTGCTAAGACCATGTAACATTAACACTTGTTGTCAGGTAGTGAACAGTGAGCTTTTTTTTAAATGCTCTGTCTCACTTTGGTCACAGTTTTTCATTTGTACACTATCAGTTTGAGTAACTGTTCTATAAGGTGCATACCTTCTGAAAGCTTAGTAGCTGCATACTCATTCTCTGGAGGTGGGTTTTCTGCATCTTGGAGTGGTAATGTATCAAATGCTTCAGTAGATGTCTCTTTGGTGGTAGCAGCTAAAAAAAGTGGAAAACGTAAACAAATGAAATATGACAAAAAAGTAAAGAATTATTTCTGTTATTTTTTTTTCAATTTTGAAATGCTTATGCTACACCATGTTGGTTGTGATACCAGCTTTAATGCCAGTCAGGTGCGCCACAGCACATAATTTCACCAGTGTGTTCTTTGTATACTCTACCACAGTGCCTAAAAGCAGTTCTGGTAGATAAATAATGATAGTAAAATTTAATCTAAAGATACTGTTGCCACCTATCCTGTTTTAATTGTTTTGCAGAAACTTAGAAGGGGCCGCAGTGCCTCCTTTCAGGCTGTACCAAGAAGCACTGGAAGATTATTACTTGCTAGGTGATTCATATTAGGGGATATAGTGGATTCCTACAAGTATTTAGCTTTTTCTCAGCCTTGTATCACAGCCAACCTGAAATATTAGCTATTAAAGCCTTAAAGGAAATTTAATTAATTAATTCATTCATTCATTTTCTGATAGTCACTTTTTTCTACTAAGACTCATGATGAAGCTCATCCATTAATGCTTCAACAATAAATTACTGACATCTACCCCATAGTTTTTTTATTTTGTGTGCCAGAGTGCTGGGACTTTGTCTAAGACTGACTTACCCAGGGAGCAGACACACACTCGTGAGTGCACACACACACACACACACACACACACACACACACACACACACACACACACACACACACACACACACACACACACACAAGCATGTCAGTCAGGACTGCCCAATCTTTTTAGCAAGGATGAGACCCAAATTGTATGGCAAACTTGGGGGCTGAATTAGTATTATCCAAAATGTTCCCACTTTTTATGCTCACCGCAGATTCAAAGCATACTACTACATCATAGTCAGGGAGCAAGGGAGGACACAGAGGTTTGACTCAATTCTGTGAGCTTTGTGCAAGACGCCACATTAGCAAATCACACACAACATTTCAGGTTACCAAATTATTTACGTGAGAAGTGTTTTTTAACAGGCCTTATCTCTGGATTTCATTAGGATTCTGGTCATCTTTTGTAACCAAGAGGCATGCCTGGATCTGACTTTGGCATTTCTTACAGGAGCATGGGTGTTTAGGATGGAGAGGAAGGTACTGTTGAAGAAGTGGACAGCCTCATCTAGGTTGAGGTATTTTAGTGGTGACCACTTAATTTTTTGGAAGGAGAAGATGAAGGAGTTGGGGTTAAAGCTGGAATTGTTCTGTATTTGCCTGTGGATAATGGGCTTAAGACTGTTTGTGTGGTGCCGAATTAGGAAAGTAGGGGAGTGGTCACTGAGACTGTCAGGTAAGCAGCCTGCTAGGTAAGAACGAGGGGCTTTGTTGACTAGGATCCAGTCAAGTAAGGTATGATTGTTAAGGGTTTTATTGATTAGGGTCAGGGATTGGATGAGTTGAGTGAACCCATGGAGATTTAGGTGAAGGTTTGGGAGATTGTTATTACAGGATAGCCAGTTGATGTTAAAGTCACCGAGAATTATGGTTTCCTGGGGTAGAGATAGATTATCCCAGCTCAAGAGATTTTCTAGGGGTGTTATATTTTGCCCTGGTGGGAAATCCATCCTATGATATAGATTTTTTTGAGGGTTTAGTTTGAGATTGGCATAAAGGATTTCTTCATTGTTGTAGTGAGGGGCAGATGTGTTCAGGAGTTTGATATTGAGGTGGTGTTTAAATATCAATGCTACACCACCTCCTTTTTTGGACAATCTGTCTATGTGAAGGATGTTATATTCAGGTGGAAGTATTTCCTCATTTTTGATGTGAGGTTTGAGCCAGGTTTCAGTTAGGATGAGAATATCTGGGGAATATAAGCTTATGCTGGCATGTAGATCTTGGATTTTATTACATATGCTTATGATGTTTAGGGACAATATAAGTAGATCAGTTTTTTTGTTGTTGGATATGATTTGAGTTATGGGGTTTTTTTTGGAAGATGGGCTGGGGTTGGGTTGGAGTTGAGAGGACCAGGGTTAGGATGGATGTCTCCAGCGAGAGCTAGTTTAGAGAGGGTGTTTAGGATATGTTTTATATACATAGTAAATTGCTTATGGTATCTTAGGGATATTTTATTCTTGAGTGTGTTAGGTGTTTGGTAATGGAGTATGTGTATTGGGAAGAAGCTTTTGGTGGCTGGGGTTGTGTAGTTATAGTGTAAATGTTTGAGGGAAGGTGTTGAGAGAGTACAATGGAAGTTGTTGGGGCATGTGACTGTGGAGCATTGGTAGGATGTAATGTGAGCTAGAACTATGCAGCTAAGGAGTGTTAGTATGTTAGGTAGTAGCATGATTGTGTCAGATGTAAGGGAGGGGAGAGAATAGTGGTGCAGCCTAATTAGTGGGATGTAAAGGAGGGGTTATGGCTTAGAATAAATGTAGAGATACTTAGGGCGGGTGGGAATAGGGGGCAGGGAGGGGAGCGAAGTGAGCGTAGTGGGCTAAAACCCCCCAGGCTAAAGATTGCAAGGTAAGTGTCTCATACTCGTCAGTAAGATATTATAGCTAATGTCTGTAGCATAGCCAGATTGTTAGGAGTTTATAGGAATCTAGTAGGGAGGTGCAGGGATGGAATGGCTGGAAGAGTGGAGGGAGGCGGAAATATCTAGAGCGAGATAAGGGAGGGCTCAGTGTTGGCCTGATCGAGTGTTTTCACCCTTACAGAATTTAGGATGAATTTTGTATCACATACACTTTCTTCTGTAGGTAAACTCTGTTTTCCTAGTTTTAAGGTATCCCTGTTGTGGTGTTCCCTGTTTATAGTCCGCTGGTCTGGTACACAAGGACCAAAAGGCAGGCAGTAGGGAGAAAGAACTGTTTGGGAGAAAATAGGTTAGAGAGGTTAAATGAAAGATTTGGGTAGGAGGGGTTTAGAAAGACTAAAACAACAAAAACAATTACAGTACTGAGAGTGATTCAAACTCAGCATAAATTACTTCACTTCTGCTTTATGGCAATTATAGCCTAGGAATAACTGGCTAAGTTCTCAGTGCAGTATAAAACATCCTTAGAATCATAGGGAATATCATTGCAGCATTAGAATGCAGTTACCAGGGAAAAAAATTAAACATCTCACAGGTGCCGTATAGCTTTACACATGTGTGCACGTGAGTAGTGCATGATGTAACCTGAGTAATGGTCCAACTCAATGAAAAGTAATCTAGGGCTGAGAAAATTCTGAAGTGCAAACTAACATTCTACAACTGGACTTTTACTGGTGGCAAACTGTTAAAAGCTTAGATGTCTAACATGACATAATGTAAAGCTATAGCTAGGTCATGATAATGACAACAAAATAAAAATTTTATAAATTCTATCAGCAGACAAGATTATAAAAGCATTATCTTATAATATGAGAAATCAAGTATTGCAAAGTGATCTGAAGACCTCTGATAAGTTAGTAACATTAGCAGAAAGTTTATTAGTTATTATGCAATGACTGGCCATTACAATTCCAAAATGTGTACTCTGATTGGCCAGGCTAACCAGCATGCCGTTGTAAATCCAAGAATATAGTGACAGAAAAAGGTCCAGTCGCCCAGACTTTTTCCATTGGTATAATCTTTAAATTTTATTTTTATTTCTTAAAAAATAAAAATAAAATCTGTAGTCCAGACTCCAGACATTCCAGAGAGGCAGCATGGAAAATACTAGGGAAATCAGGTACGTTATTTAAAACTAAACACATGTACCTGATATCCCTTGTATTTTGTCCATGCTATCTCTCTCCTACCCCCAGAAATTGTCCTAAAGGTTTTTTTTTAATTAAAAAAAAAAAAAAAAAAACACAAAAGAAAAACGGAGAAGCGGAGATCTTCTTTTCTCCATTGCTTACTTTCCCGAGCATTGATGTACTGGGCATGCATGGGAGCGCAAGTCCCAAACGCATGCTCAGTACATCAGATAAGGCTCAAGAAAATGTGCAGAGGTGGAAGGACAGCACATCGCCCTTATACAAAGACATTATTTAAGAAAAGTAAGTATTTTTTTCTTAAATAATGTCATTGTATAATAGCAATAACCCATGTCTGAGTGTGGGCAATGCTGGATTTACCCACATCCAGACGTGGGTTATTGCTATAATAAACAAACACAGTTGGCCAGCAAATCACAGTTGAACAGAATTCAATCAGCCAAAAACAGATGGTGGAAATTCAGACTTTAATTACAAAAATAACAGACCGGTTTCGGCATCAGCATGCCTTCTTCAATGTAAGAGTAACAAACATATGAAGTATAATCAAATAAACAAATTTATACCCAAAGATAACCAATGAGCATTAGTAAATAACCTATGCTCATGAATAATACATGTTATTTACTAATGCTCATTGAAGTAACAGACGTTCTTGCCATTTTTACGTTGCTGATATCCTATGCATTTTGGAACCGAGGCTACGACTACTAAAGTGGTGTTGCTTTGTGGCAGGGCCTACAAGCTCGTGGATTACGCTACCTGGAAGATTGTGAGACAACTTTTAACATGCTTGAGTGTTTTTCATATTGACTATACATATGCCATTGATTTGGGATTGTGCTTAAAGGAATTACATCAACGCGAGGTTGCATTTATATAGCAAAGTCTTCGTGGTGTATTATCTAATCACTCAGGTACATTTGGTCATTTGATTTATACACTCGTGGTTCGTGACTGAAATATAACAAATATCAAGTTTATCGACTTATTTTGCCATCATTGATACTAGTCGGTGTTTATTTTGGAACTGTATAACAGCATATACATTAAGAACTTGATATGGTGAACATGATTGACATTCTTTTGTGTTGAACAGTGTGGGACGGTTTTCATACCATTATTTGGGACTAAAAAACTTTTTTTGGACGATATTTTTTCTTGTGTATAGTAATTTGGCATTTAACACCTATGTATTTTTGAAGATTGTTCCTCATACACTTGGCGTTAGCGGACCAAACCAGTATATTTTTTCTCTGCTAATTGGGGAAATATATAGTGTTTTCGAACATTAAGATATTGGATCCTGATGTGCTTCGCTAGATATTAGTACAAGACTCTAGTATACCATGTGCATGCAGGGAATTTATTTATGTAGGGACTTTGTTTGAGGGACATATTATTTATACACAAGTGTGTTTTATTATTGTACGTTTCTATTATCAAGCAATGGTCCAATATAGGATGTTCATCTTTATATAGGTGTGGTTCAGTTTAGGGAAGAAATTAGCCAACTTTGTTATGATTTTTGTTCAACTTAAGGCGCAACAATTTTGATACAAACATTATCATTTTTGTATATACCTATTTATGATAATATAATTCTCTTAGAGGCCCAACAGGTTCACCATATAGGGACTACCATTTTTAGGTGGTTGGATGATATATGTGAACACCCTTTGGAATTAGTCAGTGATTTCATCACACTTCTGTATAGCTAGGGTGGCTCTTTTGTTGATCATACTATAAATAATGTTATGATTTATGGGACTTTATTGGTTTTTAACATAGTATAGTCCTAGAACATCTTAAAGATTGTTAACATATATGTATGGATTGCATGTGTTATATACCTAGGTTGTCATACTATATTTTTTCTGTTCCCACATGACATTTTGATCTTTGATTCAGTGTTTTTTATACACTACTACAATTGCCAGTATCATTTATTGAATATTATTGGCGGATTTTCTTCTCCTCTTTATACTATTATTACATTGTTATATTATTGTTTCACCATTTGATGTGGATTCAATATTATACTATATTTTGTGATAATAGGACCCACAGATTATTATTAACCCTTGCTATTGATATTAGATGTCAGTATCACCATTCAGGTTTGGTACATTTTCTGAAAAAATTTTTTTAAATATCTGACATTTTTGGGTTTATTAACAATATTAATGTGTTGGATAAATATTTGGTAGTTCTACCTTACCAGTTTTTCAACCTTTCCTGGGTAATACTTTATATTGTTGAATCATTTCCATTTCATGGGAATATTGGACACTCTGAGTGCTGCACAGTTTCTTGGGTCTCGTCTTGGACCGATTTGGGGTACCCCAGACCAACTTAGGCTCAAAACACATTATTCATTTAGGTTTCTCTTGGTTTGTCAACTAATACCACCCCATTTTACATATCTCTTGAGTACTATAGCAGATTTGGACATACATTCACAGCATGGACCTTGAGAGCATATTATCAGGATTATGTGCTGATCGGGAGGACATTGGGGTCTTTGGGATCAATGCCTCACCAAGCAGTAATCCAACTAACGCAGAACAACAGATGTCATCTGATTGTGATCTATCTTTTCTTTCTCTTACTAAAGGCCTTAAAAATTTAAGGTCAAACATATGGCACTTAAAATTATTCAGAGCGTATTCAAATAAAAACATTGCCCCTAGGGGCTTAAGAATATGGCTCCAACCTTTAGTAGGTAGACCAGATGACAAGTTGAATAAGGATTGGAAGGAAGCTTTACAAACAGGATCTATGTTATTTGTGAATGTTCTTTTACAATATTATGAGAGGATAGTGGATGAGAATATCCAAGAAGTTAAAACTTCATGTTCTGATTGTAAAAAATATAAGTCTTCATCTAGTTTTCAGGATCATTTGAGGAAATTATCTAAAGATTTGACAAACCATGAGAAAACCATTAAGGAAAGGAAAATTAAAAAATATCACAGGGATTATTCTGATTACCAAAGGGGATGTCCCTTTGAGCTTAACCGCTCTGTTAGATTTGCAGAGGTTGGCCAGGGGTCCGCCCCGAATCGCACCAAGAAGAGACCAAGATCCATTCTCATAAACAGAGATGGTTTCAACAATAGTACCTCAGGAGAGGATTCCTCTCTGACAGATTATGAGCACACAGGGGATAGGGAATCACCACATAGAAAGAAAACAAACAGAACTGTCCCTTTAGAAATGGCTCCAAACATAGGGGAGGACAGAAGCACAATAAAAGACCCACTAGAGCATTCGCTAGAGGGACTGATCCAGAACTTTCTAACATAAGTCAATATCAGCAACAAAACCACAATGTTTTAAACCTATCCAATGTATGTTTGTCTTGTAACCAACAGAATCTTTTGAATTGAAGGGCTTAATTTTATTCCGGGCTTTTATTCCAATGAATATCATATTGTCACAGATGTTTTGAATTTTTGTCGTAGTTTGAATCTTAAATTGTTCTTTGCAGATGATACCTCTCAAAGATCTAACCAATTCAGATTTGGTAAATCTGATTTTCAACCTCCTATGAATAAGAATGTATCCATCTTTATGCAATCAGTCTTCAGAGATTTACACTTTCAAAATTATGGACATACTATGTTGGGACATAATCTCTCACAGTAAGAGAGCATAGCTCTACAAGAGTTACGTAACAACAAGGATATAGTCATATTATGTGCAGATAAACGTGGGGCAGTGGTGGTACTAAATATGAGTGATTATATTCAAGACGGTTTAACCCAGTTATCTAACACGGCATGTTATATGAACATGGCCATTGACCCCACCCCGAATTTCAAGAAGGAAATTGATTCTTTCTTGAATCTAGCATGTGAAGAAGGTATTATTACCAAGAGCTGTGCTAAACAACTTTCAGTCAAGGATCCCCATAAGCAAATTTTATATCTATTACCCAAAATTCACAAATCAATAACTAATCCTCCAGTAGTTTCGGGTATTGGATCCTTGACTGAACCATTGTCAGCATTCCTGACATATTATCTTAAACCCCTTCTGGGTTTGATTCGAGCAAGGCTACAGGACACCACGCAGTTCCTTAAAATTATTGAAGATACACAATTGGAGCCAGAGTGGTTAATGTGTTCATTGGATGTTAAAGCCCTATATACCAGCATACCACACTGGGCTGGTTTACAAGCCCTCAAATATTGGTTGGATAGAGCTAGTCTTTATCCACCGGGGTTCAACATGCTATTGATTTGCATGTCCAAACATGTACTCAATAAAAATGTCCTTTACTTCCAAGGCCAGTGTTATTGGCAGCTTCAGGGGACGGCTATGGGGGCCTCTTTTGCTCCTATTTATGCCGACCTCTTTATGGCATTTTTTGAAGAATGTATGATTTATGATGTATCTCACAATATCTATCTGGTTGAAATGGATATTTGGCGCCGGTATTTAGATGATTGTTGGATGGTGTGGCGTGCGGATGCTGGATACTTGCAGGAATTTGTAGATTATTTAAATGGCAATATCTGGGGTATTGAATTTTCGATCACGTTTGATGCACAAACTATTAATTTTCTTGATGTAACTATCTTGAGAAACCCAGACCATACTCTGGCTACTAAAGTTTTCCACAAATATCCACAATATAATACGTTATTACAAGCTTCCAGCATGCACCCACGCCACACCATCAGGAGCATCTCAGTTCATGTGCATGAAGCATCTTAGTTCAACCATATCAGACTATGAGGCGGCTAGTCAGGATTTATATCATAGATTTGTCAATAGGGGGTACAAAACCACAGGACATCAATAAAGTATGGGTACGAACCTCTGAAATGAATAGAAAGACTATGTTGGATTAGAAGATAACTTCTGCAGATTCCAGGTTATCTACTATTAGATTTATAACAACATATGGAATAAACTATTATGTCATCAGAGATATTATAAACAAACACTGGAATATATTAATGGCCAATGAACAACTTAGAGTGGTTTTGGGGGAAGAATGTCAATTTTCATACAGGAAAGGAAAAACATTGGGTTCCCTATTATCCCATTATAAGCATATAGGTAGTGGGGGAGCAATTCACAAACAACTTACCATTACGGGACATGAACTGTTGGGTACCTTCCCGTGTGGCCATTGTGGATCTTGCAAACAGATCACCAAGTCCAAGCACTTTTCAAGTCGCAACACCAGTAAGGTATTTGATTGTAAAATCTTTGGCAACTGTAGTAGTGATTGGGTTGTCTACTTGGCCTCATGTCATTGTGGGGCATTTTATGTGGGCCAGACATCTAGGCCACTTAGGACATGCATAAATGAACATCGGAGTGATATTAGAAACAAAAAGGAAACAAATGCTTTATATTGATATGTGTTAAAACATCAACAAGCACAATTCATGTTTATGATTATAGACAAAATTGTTGGTGATCATAGTAATACACAAGGCTGGCATGGTATATTGAATCACAAGGAGAAATATTGGATTATTGGTCTGGGTTCATTGTTTCCGCCTGGACTCAATGACCACTTATAACTATAATTATATGGTGAATGGCATCCATTCAGTGTTAAATTTAATAATTTAGCTATGAGGTTCATTGTTTCTGCCTGGAATTTACGACTATTCATCATGAAAATTTTATGGATTCCAACCAGCACAATCTTATAACAATTTCCATATACAATTATTATATTTGTTAATATGGAAGTCAGTTCTCCCACATATTTAATATATGAATATAGACAACTGTCCTTTTAACACATTGGGTTTGATATACATATCCTTATTGTGTAACTAATACTCTTTAATATAGGCCTAATATATATTGCAACTTTAAATATTGCAACTTTCTATATTGTTGTTTAATATAATTTATCTTACTTAACAAACATTAATTTTCAAGGTTCCCACACACTATTAGTTTGTTAACAGCAAATGTATTACATTAACTGTTTATAATAATGTATTAGAGGTCAGGATTATAGCTTTGGTCCCTTACATTTTGTTTTTTCATATTTAATTAAAATATTCATGTATTATTCATGAGCATAGGTTATTTACTAATGCTCATTGGTTATCTTTGGGTATAAATTTGTTTATTTGATTATACTTCATATGTTTGTTACTCTTACACTGAAGAAGGCATGCTGATGCCGAAACTGGTCTGTTATTTTTGTAATTAAAGTCTGAATTTCCACCATCTGTTTTTGGCTGATTGAATTCTGTTCAACTGTGATTTGCTGGCCAACTGTGTTTGTTTGTGGTACTTTCCGGCCATGCATCACCCACGCGCATAGCAATTGGTTTTGTTATTGCTATAATAACCCATTGTTTAAAACTGATCTGTTTGCTTCTACATCTAAAGTTGTAGTAAGAAATGTACAATCATCTGTCAGGCGAAAAGCTTGTTTCAAATGTGGTGAGCGGGATCACATAGCCAGATTCTGTTCTACTAATGTTGAAGGATGCCAGTAGAAGAAATGTAAAAATTGATATGCATCCTAGAAATTAAACTGTTCCTGTGGAATTTGATAAAACTGAAGCTAGAATTATTGAGCCACCATTATGTCATTGTATTACAGCCATTCCAATCCAGTAAAGTATACTGTACTTTTGGAAGGGAGAGAAGTCCCAGCTTTACTGAATACTGGAATCATAATTATGCTTGTTAAATGTTCCTAATGTGTATAAGAATACGTTTAATAACAAACAAAAGATAGAAGGGATATGCATTCACAAAGATAAAAATGAATATCCCTTCATAAATGTAGACATTCAGACATTTTTTGGAAAACTTTTGCACCCTATAGCTGTGGCTTCTGATTTGATTCATGGTGTTGCAATAGGAAAATATTTCCTCCATTTTAAGGCACTGAGGAAAGATGTGGGTGAATAGAACATGCATAGAAACAAAGTAGTAGACCAATGCACAGAACAAAAAGATAAAGTAACAGCTTAATGCAATCATTCAGTATAAGAATAGGTTGTGGGGGGAACAATAGTGACACTTTCTTATACCGATACAAAATCAAATACAGGAAAAGGAAATTAGTGTAGAAGATACAAACAGGATTAGAATCTGGTTATCATTAGATAGTAAAAAGGACTCTGTATCTGTCCCAACAATGGATAAAAATAAACCTACTACTGTAAGATATGATGGAATATGAACTAAGGATAAAGTGATAAACAATTCTGAAGTAAAAATCATTAGGAGACAAACTTTTTCACAGAGACTTACAAAAAGTGTTAGTATAGAAACAAAGATGACAATAATCAATGGATAAGTGCGTTTAAATGAGGAATCACAGAGCAAAAAATGTCAATTAGCATTAAATATGAGTTTGGTAAGAAAATGTAAAGTTCTGAAATCATTTCTTTCAAAGTTGAACAGAAAGTTAAAGAAAAGAGGAACTTTCAGGAGGTCAGTACAGACAGTGGAGAAGGTACAGCAGAGAAGACATTTTGAGTCCAGAACTACTCATTGTAGGAAAAGAGATGGAAGACGCCTTAGTGTAATTTTTTTGGAGAGGAAGGTATACCTTTTGACCTCATGTCAAGTTAGTGAAGAAAGTAACTCTGAATTAGTTGACTTACAGGTAAGCCACATAAACTTTAAAAAAGCATAATGGAAAGATGATCCTTTAAGTCTGGCAAGAGAGAATATAACTAAGGTAGTAGGGAAAATGTTCCAGTTACATCTTATTCCTATTTTGACATAAGAGATGGTATCTTATATACAGTAAGTAACCACTGGGAACAAATTACAATTGTTGCTGCCAAAACCTTACAGAATAGTAATAGTAATGCAGCCAGTATTAGACAGATTTTATTAGCTAGGTATAATGAAAGAGAAAAATATATGTACTTCTTGTTTAGAATGCCAGAAAACTGCACCATGGCATGGATTTAGATGGGCCATTTGAGAGCATTGCTGTGGACACTGTGGGGCCACTAATAGTATCTAAGAATGGTTTTCAGTACATGTAATAATGGACTATGCTAGAACATTCCCATAAGCTGTACTGTTATGTAAGGCTAGTGCTAAGACTATTGCCAGAGAACTGGTATTGTTATTCTCTAGAAAGGGTATACATAAAGACATACTTTCAGACTAAGGCACCTCCTTTATGTCGAGAGTATTGCACCAGGTGCACCATTGATGTAAAGTAATGCAGTTAATATCAAGATAGCATCCTTAGACTGAAAGTTTAGCAGAGATGAACAATAAAACACTGAAATGCATTAAGAAAAGTAATTGAAGCAGATAGTAAAACACAAAAGCAGTTGTTTCCCTATTTAATGTGTATGATAAGAGAGGTGTCTGTCATCAGCCTTAACTAGGTCTCCTCCATTTGAACTCATGTATGGCAGGCATCCCAGCAGTCGATGTTCTAATGAGAGCTGGGAAGAAGACACTATTTAAAAAGTGATAGAACATTCTGTTAGTTTAAAGGATAGATAAAAGCTGGCCATGCCCACAGTGAAGAACCACATGCACAAAGAACAGGATGCAGCAATAAATCTAAAATAAGAATGCCCAGATAAGAGACTTTAATTTTGGGGGGGGTCAGGTTTTAGAATTAGTATTCTTCATGGAGACCACGTTTCTGGCTAAATGGCGAGGCCCTGCTGAGGTAATTGAAAGATTTTACACACACACACACACACACACACACACACACACACACACACACACACACACACACACACACACACACACACACACATAGTACGCTATAAAATTAAACAACCAGTAAAGAAAAATTGCAGATCTTTCATATTAACATATGAAAGCCATGCTAAGAAGTACAAAAATCTGTTTATAGTCTGCTAGCTGAAATTCCTATAGGATCTGTCAGAAAACCTCTGCCTGATGTACAGTTAGAGGAATTCTTGTCAAAAGTACAAAAGCAGGAAATAAGAGAATGTTTATTAAGAAGTAAAGGAATACTCTCAGAAATGCTTGGGATAATTAAACTGCTAAAATATAACATAGAAACAATACCCAGAGTGAAGGTAAGACTGAGACTTTATAGAGTACCAGAATCACAGAAACAATTGGTAGAGGTTATTTCAAGCACTAAAAGGAAACTGCCTAAGCTTAAAATGGCCAGCAAGGGGAGCAAGTCTAGTACTTACTTATGAACCTATAAGAAGAAATTCAAAAGATGTTTGTATTGGAGTAAAAGCATCACCAAGTGAATGGAGCATTCCATTTATGCTAGTTCCTACCCCTGATTGAAGCAGTAGTGTAGCTAAGGTGAGGCAAGGGGGCAGCCACTCCAGATGCAAAGTATTAGGGGCGGAGTGATCAGCAGAATGGCAATCAGTCTGAAGCAGTTGGCTCTCCATGTATGGTATAAACTTTAGCAACTGATTGCTACAGGTTAAAAAGAAATATATTTTTTATATAGCTGAGGCACTTTTAACACTCTATATGTGGCATAAACTGTAATAGTTGCTAGCTACAGTTTAAAATTAAATACGTTTTTTTAAGCTCTGATCGGTGGGCAGAACTGAAGTATTTAGAGTAGCAGTTTAAAATGAAAGAGTTTGAATTGGGGAGCACCAGATTGGAGTATGACGGTGGATGCCAGAATTGCTAGTTATACCTTTGGATAGAAGTATTGGGTTCTATAATAACTTTAGAAAACAGAATAGTATTTCAAAGCTTGATAGCTATCCATGCCAGAATTGACAGGCATGGGGAAGGTAAAAAAAATCTCCCCTCTAGATTCTTCTGCTAGCAGAGGTTATAAAATAGTTCCAGATTGTACAGATGATAGTAGGATTGTGTGCTGATTCCTGAATGATATGGCTTGTGTGGAAATAATAAAGCATATTCATTCAGATATGTTTACATACAAGCAATGTGGAAAGTTAGAGCGTGTAAAAAAAAAATACCCTGAAAAATAATTGTCCTGCAGAGTAAAATACCTTTAGTTCATCACTCCCTCAAGTGGATTGTAGTTTCTTATTGAAATGGAACAGGGTGGGGTAATGCATGTTTTCTGTTTTAATGAAACACATTGTCTTTCCGTCACAAAAATATGATAAAAAATGTTCACCATTATGACTTGATTATATTCTGTCTTGGTGGATGAAGTGCGTTTACTCTCAGACAAGATAAGTGATCACAGCTGCAGTATGCTAAACTGAAAAGGATACCCTTACAGTGAAGGTTAATGCCTTAGCAGCTAACGTAGAAGGGATTAAATATAGATCACTTACCTTTCCTCCTTATTCTATACACAATGAAGATGATAAGAACAATTACATGGCATACTGCCAGGCCAGCAACAGTGATCATGCAAATAAATGGAAACCCCAACAGATCAAAAGACACTGAAACAAAAACACAAGTAACAGAAAAGTTACTGATAAAATGCTGTATATAAACAAAATAATACTACTTTAACTATTTTCTATATTCCATATCAGTGTGTGTAAACATGTCCTACACTTTTTAGCAATGCAGTTAATCAAAATCTGTTTTTAACCATGAAAAATGCAAAGAATGCACAAATGCAGCTGCATGCATGAGTACTTTCATGCAATCCCACTTCAGAAACATAAGTCAAGACAAACTGAATATTCCAAAAAGCACAGGGACGAGGCAGTGTAGGTACTTGGTGAGATAATGAAATGAAAACTTTAAAAATAAGTTTTTTAGAAATTATTTTTTGTTCACCAGAGCTTCGTGTACATGTTAGAATGCCCATTAAGTTACCATCACATTTAAACACCAGAATACCACTAATGCATAATATTTTGATGGGGGAGCTGGGCTTTGTTCTTTCCTCTTGTTAAATTATACTCAAAATATTCTGTCATCTTTTCTAAGCCCTGATACAGTGGGTTGCAAGTCGTGCAAATGTGATGCAGCAGTGAAACACAAAAGCTTTTAGTGCAAATGGACCTGAAAGTAAATTTTACAGTCAGTGGCTATAAAGTCATCTGGGTTTCTGGATTCCTTATTTTCTTCTGTGAATACTAGGCTCCAATGCTTCCATTAATCCACAGCATGGGATGGTGTGGTATTGCAGTTTATATGAAGTATTAACCCACATACAGAGAATGGCATGCCTTTACTACAGCATTTGTAATGCCATCTGTAAACATGAGCTTGGATCTTCAGCACAGGACAATCCCCTAAGCTGTACATCAGTATCATTTCCTCCACATTCATCCTGTCCTTTAACTTTCAGCATCTCAAAAGAAAACAACTTGAAACCCTTCCTGAACAGATTCCTAATGATGCTTCCCACTGGATGTGATAACATCCATTCACATTGCCCTCAGTTTTGGAAAGACATCTTATCTCTTGTTTGTGATATCTTTAAAATTTGACTGTGACAAAATACTGTGCTTACCCGATGACAAAAAGGTCATTGTTAAACCACTTCCAAGGGTGCAGAAGCCACATTCCACAACCAACTACAGACCAGTATCCATCCATCCAACAATAGGAAAGATGATCTAGTTGTCCTCCTTCATACAAACATATGCAGTTCTATCGAGACAGCACCATAGATTCTAGCCTACTTGTAGTAAAATCACTGCATTTTGGAATCTGACTGGGGATATAGTCATTAACCCAGCCAAAGGCAGCCTGACTGGTTCTGTATTGTGAGAGTTAACTAAGGCCTTTGATATGGGTGAACTGACTGTAATGTACTTTACCCAAGGCTCATCAATGTATGTGACACCCATTACTAGATTCCACCAGTAACTTACCAATGTATCATTAGCTTATATATCCATATCTGAACTCTGGAGCATTATGGTAATCACCACTTTAATCAAATGAAGACTATAGCAGCAGTTTGAGCCTTATGAACTTTTTTAATTGCTCTTGCCACTCTCTAACGTGTGCAGACAACAGTATTAATACAGATCCTAGTAATATAACATGAACCACCATGGCACCTTAACTCCCTTGGTGTCTGTCTTCAACAGTAGTTTTGGCAGTATGGAGCAAGGTAAACTGAGAGATTTACTGGCATATTATACTCTGATTTAACAAAAGCCTTTGAATGGTTCAACACCATAAGTTATTGCCCGAACTAGCACTTTGGGAGTCCACATTACTACATTAAGCTGATGCCAAAGCTACTTACAAAATCATTCATTCAGAGATCAGATTATCCAGTCTCTTTTCCATCTAGTTACAGTAACTGTGGGAATCCCTCAAGGATCTGTCCTGAGATAACTCTTATTTACCACCTTCATAAATTCATTCCCAGATACCTTTCTCAATATCCTCTCTTCATGATATGCTGAAAATGTAGTCTTTGGACCCTTTGATCAATTTCCTAACACGTTAAGAAAATCTCTATCCTTTCATTGTGCTTCATTACCAGCAGTGAATTTAATACTAAGAGTGTCAGCATGAATTTTATAAAGACTGAAACAAAGCTGTTTGGAGCATCAAATTGTCTTAGTAAGTTACCTGCAAAGTGGACAAAAGATGTCATCAAGGAGTCTTGTTTAGATTTACCAAGCAGTTCAAATACATAGGGGTATAGCTAGACCCATATCTGTCTTACTCAACATATATTGGTGAGGTCCTTCAGCTCTGGTAAGATGATGTCACATGGCTAGATTTCCACTATCTTGTTAGTCAGTTTTGTTTTTGGCTACTGACTATGATGGCTTTATGAACTTGGCATACATGTCTTTATTGCAGTTGTTTGTCCTGCCTTTCTGCTGTATCATTTGTATCCAATAAATACTACATTTTGTCTTTTGGCTGCAAACAATTGATGACTTAAAACTTCTTCGGACATTTAGGTTGTACTGAGAAGTAGTAGGTTTGGAGCTGTATGCTGTATATTTACCTGTGGGGATTATATCTGCTGGTCCATGGTTGATTCCCTTAAGTTTCAATCACAGGATTCCTGGGCATTACTCTAAAGAGGCAGAAATTCCTTGAGAGCGGACATTTTTTCATATGTCCTCATAATGTTATTCTACCTTCTGGTCTGTTTTCTCCCTTTGGCATTCATAAATATGGCCAGACATGAGAGTTATTGACTTATACTTAGTGTGTTTTCTTTTTGTTTTACGTTTTATTCAGTTAATGCTCTAGCATGGTCTTATTTAACAGTCTTCATCTATTTTAACTTTAATTTTTACAGCATCGCTGTATAGTGGATAATAATGTTTTCACTTGTATTTTTAAATAATCCTTTGTATTTCAGTCACTTGATTTCACTGGTATGTTACCTTTCTGCGCTTGAAGACCATTTGGTAATATTGCAAAGAGTTCACTATGATACTACATAGCTGGTGTTTTATATTATTGGATTTGTTTGCCTTTCACTCATCAGATGGTACTCCATTCTGTTAAGTGGACCTTTATTTCCATTATTCTATTTGGAAGACTTCGGGAAAGCTTCTATTTTTAAGTCCATAGACTGTAAGGATATTGTTTTTTTTTTTCAGGATGTATTGCAGATTATCTACATTGTCATTAGTTTAGTCTATGTGCTGCCTATCACATGTATATCCACCATCAAGCATTCCCTGATAGGACTTGAGATCATTTGTTCCACCATATTTGGTATCCCAAGTGGGGGTGGGGCAAGTGCAATCCACCAAGTCCTTTAATCAGTCAGCTATGAGGGTATTTGGTTCCCTTACCAGTGTTCCTGCAATGAGAGTATAAACATATGCTCTGATATCAGCCTGGGGGGAGATGAGTAATCCGCATCATTGCAGGTGCCATTATGCCTTTTCTGTACAAGTGCATACCCCAGGTCTATCTCAGTTTGTCAAAGGACCAAATTGTTGAAACCCATATGGCTGACAGTTTGGTTTATTGAACCATTCTGACTGAGATTGCAGTGCAGTAGGGATCAGGGAATTTTCCCTTTTCCCCACTGCGGGTTCAATCTCGGAGTTGGTATAAATAATTAGAAGGGGGTGTGGGAAGTGCAGGGGGGCATTCCCCCTTGCAAAACATTGTTTATGTTGTTGGCAGGTGATACATGGTTTTATGTTAGTTTTTCAATTAGCTGCATTGTCGACCATATGCTTTTCGGCAATGTGGGGCCAGAATCATGAGCGCCTACACTAAGTGTACACAATCTGTATTCAAGAAAATTCTTACCACATTTTTCTGTGCTGTATAGTCACTCAAAAAATTAGACTAAGTGTAGATGTAGTCTACATATTGTGGTAACCTTTATGAATCCCCCTCAATATTTAAGGTTGCAAGGAAAACTAAAATTATTAAGACGAAATTGGGAGTTATGCTTGTGTTATCTATTTACTTAGAATGGTGTACACTTAATATAGGTATTAATGAACCTGGCCCATGGTTTTTGGATAAACTGTCATAGATTTCATACTGCAACAATCTACATTGCTTGATGAATGAATGCCCACCCCAGGGCTGCATTGGATGGCCTCCAGTCTTCCCATCCCTCCAGGATAGGCACACTCATCCTCCCCACTCCAGCGCCAGCAGATTCCCAAGGTGCAAAATGAACTCAGGTTATCTGGGGTGTAGTCTGGGCTGTATCCCTTTATACTAAAAGAACTTACATTCCTAATTTTTACTTAAATTTAAGCACCCATTTATCATACTGTTTATAGGGAGTAGTCTTTGAAGTCATTGCACTATTATTTATATAGGTGGCTTGTAATTTAATTTGTAATTCATTCATTCATGTTGTCTGGTTAACTTTTATTGTATACTGTATTATTTGTTTATATCATTAGTTATAGATGGATTTTACTTCTATGAGTTCTTTGATGTTTGGCGGCCGCAGTGGTGCAGCGGTTAGCGGTGCCGCCTCACAGCAAGAGGTTCTCTTGTTTGATCCTCTGCTGGGGTGCCTTCTGTGTTGAGTCTGCATGTCCTCCCTAATGTCACGTGGGTTTCCTCCGGGACTCCCGTTTCCTCCCACATCCCAAAGACATGCTGTAGGTGGATTGGACACTCTAAATTGGCCCTAGGTGTGTGTGTGTGTGTGTGTGTGTGTGTGTGTGTGTGTGTGTGTGTGCCTTCTGTGGAAGGTTGGGTGCCGGGCTGGCAACTTGACACTATAACAAACTCCACTGCCAATCATAAACAGACAGGTGATCCACTGTGGTGACCCCTAACCAGGAAAACCGGAAGAAGAAAGAAGATGAGTTCTTTGATGTTTGTTTGTGATTTAAGGGATGCCCTGCTGGAGTTGGTTTCATCCTTTTTCTTAACTTACCTTTCATGTATGCATGCCTTTACACAGCTTGTGCATGTATGGCATAGATGCCAAAAGTGTGCTTTTATGGTTACCTTGGGTACTCACTTTCACAAGACCAGAACCTGTTCCCACCTTGTGGTAGAACAGCCCCCTAAGGTTCACGTAGCTTTCTTTGAACCTTTCTTAGGGTGCCTGCGTGACACCTCAAGCAGGTAGCTGGGAACTATTCTCTTTTGGTCCCATATAGATTGCTGTATACAAATGCAAAATCCATCCACAACAAGATAGGGTTTATGTCCGAGTTACTGCATGATGTCAGACTTGCATTTATAACAGTGACATGACTTGATGACAATTTCAGCCCTTTGCTCATGGCTGCTGCTACTGTTCCTCCAGGAGTCTGTATTACTCAGTGTCCTGCTGGGGCAGGATCAGGAAGGGTGTTTGTTCTAGGGATAAGCTCTAGGTGTCACAGTCTACCACTTGGAATACTGACTACTCTAAATATGTACTGAATGCTAGAACAAGCTGTAGGTTTCTCCTCATCTACCATCAACCCTTTTGTGTGAGGACTTTTTTGAGAGAATTTCACTGATTTTTCTAGTATAGTCTATGATGTGTCATCAGAACTTTTAGTTTTAGGTGATTTCAGCATATGAGTTGATAAGGAGATGGTGTCTCTCATATGTACTATGAAGGGATTCATGCTTGTTCAGGTAATTACCTAATTACCTCTGTAACACACCCATGATGACCAGTAACTTACTGGTGGATACAGTTTCTTGTTCTGATTAATTCTTAGTTTGCTTTGCTTTGCAATTGCCTTTTGTTTGTCCCTGTGATCCTGAGCTGACGGGGTGACATCCTCATTTTCCCTAAAGTTTCACATGGTTTTATTGTGATTAGAGCATCATCAGCTCCTTCCCAACAGCAGGGCTGACAATCCCGACATTTTAGTTGGTGACTATAATAGGTCACTGACCTCTTCTCTGGACTTGTTTGAACCATCTTTTGCACATGCCCTTCCTCTCAAGGCTTGTGACACATAGTTTGATGTTAAACTCCATATTGTGAGGTATGAGGAATGAAGTCTGTAATTCTGTGGGTGGCATTCAGGTCTTTGGAGTGGTAAACTTGAACTGGATAAATATTATGCCCATTATCTTGTCTGAGATCTCTCACAAGAGTGGACAGTGGTCTCACCTTCGATAACCACATCGCCATAACAGTCAGGAAATCCTTCTATGTGGCACACCTCATCACTAAGGGCTTTTCATCCAGAAAAAAGGAGGTCATTGTCCCACTGTACTCATCCCTCATTAACCCATTATAGAGTACAACGGCCTGTTTGGATGGACCTTACAAGACATCTGCAACAGCTGAAAAAGCCTCAGAAATACCTTACTAAAAAAATCACAGGCCTAAATCAGATGTCCTATGCTGACCATCTAAAAAAACTCCAGCTATACTCTGTGGCATATCGTCTACTCAGAGGCGATCTCTGCTTAACATACAAGGCCATGTCAAACCCTGAGCTGTTGGACATGCTACACTTAAAGAAATCCCAATCCCTCAGAGCCACATGTTCCAGGGATCTAAACCTTGTCATCACAATGAACAAAACATGCTGGAGGAATAGATTCCTGACCCAGAGACTCCCCATACTCTGGAATAGACTGCCCATACATGTCAAGCAGGGCGCCTCCTCGGCCCTCTTCCAAAGGAACCTTGACAATTGGATGGGAGATAGGAAATTCACCCTGGGGATCATGTCAGTCACCCTGCTAGACAGGGGTCCAGGGAAGTAAATATTGTGGGAAGAAATATCCAGGGAATTGTTATGGCTAGGCTTCTATAGGCCCTAGGGCCGATAGCCTAGTACCAACCTATGAACCTGTGAACATATGAAGATGACAGATGTTTTGTTCAGAGACATCTCTGCAGTGCTACGTGACCAGATATGCTTTTTCAGGTGGTGAATAAGCTGAAGAGCCTGGCCTAACAACTCAGAAGGATTTTTACTTTTCAGCTACATAAGAAGTCTTTCACTGACAAGGGGTTGTCAGCATTATATGTGCAATGTCTGCTTCAGACTCCATGAGCTGCTGAGTGGTCAAAGCTGCAACTAATTCCTATAATTGAAAATACACTTTTATAAGAATCCACATTGACATGATTTGTCATGTTTTATCACATGTTTAGTTAAGTAACTGTGTAATAAGGTAGTAGTTTCAATGTTTGTTACTTTAAAGAATCCCTGGTCATTGCATCTGAAATGAAAGCAGTTAGCATTAAATTTATAATAAAAAACTTTTATTGTGGTTGTTTTTCATACATAATTTCTCTGTTTTGCTGCTTCTTCTATTAACCACATTCAATGTTGGTCATATCTGTGAATAATTCTTCTCATGTGTGGACTTTGATGAATGTTTTGTTTAAGATTAGCTCTTGTCTGTGATTTCAAGTAAATACCTTACTGCATGCTGACTTGATCCCTGCCTTCCAGATGGGTTGCTACCAATCTAAATGTTCTGGGACCAGTTATTTATCAAATTTTCAGACCCTGATTGAGTTATAGGACTTTTTATTTCTGTTAAAGGAAGCATTAATTATCCCTTATTTCAAGAAACCAGCTGTTTGCCAATATCATGATGATAACTATCACCTTATCTTAAAGTTGTCATTTTTGGGCAAGGTTATCAAGAAGATTATTTAATCTAGCAGTCGGCACAGAGGGCTAAGGTTGCAAGCTGCATCTCCTGTGGTACAGAGTTTGATTCCCACAGTTCTTATTTCCCTACTGTCTGCCTTTGAGCAAGTCACTTAACCAGATATTGCTCCTGGATCACCCCTGAAAAGGGACAATGTGCCCAGTAGGCCTACCTGGTTAACAAATTGTTATTATTATTATTATTATGTACACCTTGAATTACATTTTCTATCTATGGGCTCCTGGCTCCTTCCCAGTCCAGTTTTTGTACTTCCCATAGTCCTGAGGTTGCCTTTATTGGCTAGATAATTATTTCCTTTTGAGTAGAGATATCAGTCACATCATTTTCTAATGGTTCTGGTTAAATTCTCAGTGACACTTCAAACCATAGATCATAGTATCCTAATGAACATCTACTTTTTTTCTGAGGCGTTTCCTCTCTCATATTACCATGTCTTGTCTCCTAACCCTCTAGATATACCCATAGGGTGATTTCAGCACTGAATTCCTCTTGATGTCCTTTAGAATGTGGAGCACCAGAGCCATTGAGCTTGACTTTGTTATTACTCATGGTGTTTATGCTGCCCCCAGGAGGTCTGATTAGAAGGAGTGAGTTATCATACCATTATTACCCTGAAGACGCACAGTTGTACTTTTCCTTCTACCACGAAAGTAAGGTGAGTGTGTAGTCTGTTTCAGGTGATTTGGATGTCATAGTAAATGGCTTAGGAGTACTCAGCTGAAATTGAATATATTCAAATTAGAGGCTTGTGTTATAAATGCAACCTTGAAATGTTTTTCTGCTCTGTCAACTCCATCACTTATGCATGGTGGCACTATGCTTGAATTTGCATCACAGGTGTATAGTTTTCATGCTACTGTCAGTGATCAGTTGACATTTCAGGACCAGATGCCTGTTATGATAAAGTCATCCTGCTTTCATCTAAGGAACATCACTAAATTCAATCACATTTCACATTCATTCACATTCAGATTTCTTGTCATTCGTGCCTTGATATTCCTTCAACTTGAATACTGTATTGCCATTTAAGAAGGGATTTCACCAAAAAGACTGATCAATAACAGCTAGTACAGAACACCGCAGCCTGCCTACTCACTAATATTCACCATTAGGACTACATATAGCCCTGGTATTACTCCAGTACTGCATTCTTTTCAGAATCTCAGTGTTTTGTTTTCTGCACATGATTTGGGTCCCTAAGGAGTTAAATGTTCCTTATTTCCCACTTTGAGCTTTGTGCACCATTAGGACTACATATATCCCTGGTATTACTCCAGTATTGCATTCTTTTCAGAATCTTAGTGTTTTGTTTTCTGCACATGATTTGGGTCCCTAAGGAGTTAAATGTTCCTTATTTCCCACTTTGAGCTTTGTGCACCATCACCCTTGGGCTGTTAACAGCTCTTTGTATATATTTAGAAGCACCTGGAATCCAGTAATTTCTTTGATGATAAAGTGGATGAGCTTGCCACCATAAAAACTGGGTTAAAACCCTCAAACCCACCCATAAATTCAAATTGGATTTAAAAGTTCCAGTAGTCTCTGATTTCCTCACTCCTAAAGGAATTTTATTCCACAAAACTATTTGCCAAATAGTTATTATTTCTGGTATTCACAGAGTGGCCTATTTTAAATACTCCCATACAGTTTCCAAATTTACAATCCTTAAAACACGTATACATGGTAATAAGATCTCCCCTGACCAAGCTGTATTAAAATACAGTACAATCCAATAAATACAGTAAAATACAGTAATGTGTACAAGGACAGTACCTCACGTCTCCTATGATAGTTCACATCTGCCAGCCCTTGAATTTTCCTTGTAAAATGTCTTTGAATCAATTACAGTTTATCTTACTGGATATTACTGTATATGCAATAGACCTGCAATTTTCAATAATTGGTCTCACCATAGTGTTATAAATGGGAAGCAAAACAGTCCCGTCTCTGCTAGCAGTACTTCTGAAAATGTTACTAATTTCATAATAACATCTAATAATATCCAGCAGGTGATGATTAAAACCTAACTTATCATCTGCCCACATACCACATACCCACATCTTAACCTTTTGGATATTAGTATTATCCAATGCATATGGATAATTGGGATTCTCAGTACCAAAATGCATAATACAAGTTTTCTTAACATTAAACTTCATTTAAATTCCTATAACCCATACATATGAAGTATCTAAATAAGCTTACAAAGAAAACAGATGAGATAATTCTGAGATAATTGAGCCAAATTTAACATTACCAGCATATTTGTAAACCAAAATGTATCATCAGAAGGAAAACCATATGCTTGTATTGTTATGCTTTGTCATATCGTGTAACAGGGCATATCTGACAAAGTCCGCCTCCATCCAGTCTACTTACTATCAATAGATAAATAAGTAGATAAGTAAAAATAAAAGGCTTAAGTTTTAATATTTTTATTTAATTTAACGTTGACCAACTTGCCAATCACACTATCCCATCATCACCTGCATTACTATGAAAAAGACACAAAAGATCTGCCATTTCAAAAAAATATTTTTGTAGGGGGTTATACCCCCAGTGTGGATGGAGTAAAGGAGCATACAATTTTTAGTAAGTGAGACTGAAGGGATGAAGTCCCCTCTTTAGAGATCCAGGAAGCTACAAAAACAGTTGTAAAACAATGAATGTTTTGTCATTCTGACAGCATTACATAAAGATGCTGTCAACACATACAGACCTCCAAGCCATTCATTGCTGTCATTTGCAGAAGAATCACAGGGTTGCATTTCAGACAGTGTAAGAATCCACATAGAAGGGAACTGCTAATGTGGTATTCACAGACAGTACACATACTGTACAGCTACATCATGCAAAAAATGCAGGGGAATGGCTACACATGATTCTGATATAACACCACAGCAAAGTTATACAAGCATTTTGTTACTTTATACAAAGCAAACAGCTGATGTACATTGTATATTCAGATGAGCTGCACAACATGAGGAACAGCATTATCACATTTCAGAGACATCTGTACTGTGCAGAAAAAGCACCATCTGAAACTGTATTATAATATATTTACAACATGAGGAACAGCATTATCACATTTCAGAGACATCTGTACTGTGCAGAAAAAGCACCATCTGAAACTGTATTATAATATATTTACAACATGAGGACCAGCATTATTATATTTCAGAGACATCTGTACTGTGCAGAAAAAGCACCATCTGAAACTGTATTATAATATATTTACAACATGAGGACCAGCATTATCACATTTCTGAGACATCTGTACTGTGCAGAAAAAGCACCATCTGAAACTGTATTATAATATATTTACAACATGAGGAACAGCATTATCACATTACAGAGACATCTGTACTGTGCAGAAAAAGCACCATCTGAAACTGTATTATAATATATTTACAACATGAGGAACAGCATTATCACATTTCAGAGACATCTGTACTGTGCAGAAAAAGCACCATCTGAAACTGTATTATAATATATTTACAACATGAGGAACAGCATTATCACATTTCAGAGACATCTGTACTGTGCAGAAAAAGCACCATCTGAAACTGTATTATAGTATATTTACAACATGAGGACCAGCATTATTATATTTCAGAGACATCTGTACGCACCATCTGAAACTGTATTATAATATATTTACAACATGAGGACCAGCATTATTATATTTCAGAGACATCTGTACTGTGCAGAAAAAGCACCATCTGAAACTGTATTATAATATATTTACAACATGAGGAACAGCATTATCACATTTCAGAGACATCTGTACTGTGCAGAAAAAGCACCATCTGAAACTGTATTATAATATATTTACAACATGAGGACCAGCATTATTATATTTCAGAGACATCTGTACTGTGCAGAAAAAGCACCATCTGAAACTGTATTATAATATATTTACAACATGAGGAACAGCATTATCACATTTCAGAGACATCTGTACTGTGCAGAAAAAGCACCATCTGAAACTGTATTATAATATATTTACAACATGAGGAACAGCATTATCACATTTCAGAGACATCTGTACTGTGCAGAAAAAGCACCATCTGAAACTGTATTATAATATATTTACAACATGAGGACCAGCATTATCACATTTCAGAGACATCTGTACTGTGCAGAAAAAGCACCATCTGAAACTGTATTATAATATATTTACAACATGAGGACCAGCATTATCACATTTCTGAGACATCTGTACTGTGCAGAAAAAGCACCATCTGAAACTGTATTATAATATATTTACAGCATGAGGACCAGCATTATCACATTTCAGAGACATCTGTACTGTGCAGAAAAAGCACCATCTGAAACTGTATTATAATATATTTACAGCATGAGGACCAGCATTATCACATTTCAGAGACATCTGTACTGTGCAGAAAAAGCACCATCTGAAACTGTATTATAATATATTTACAACATGAGGAACAGCATTATCACATTTCAGAGACATCTGTACTGTGCAGAAAAAGCACCATCTGAAACTGTATTATAATATATTTACAGCATGAGGACCAGCATTATCACATTTCAGAGACATCTGTACTGTGCAGAAAAAGCACCATCTGAAACTGTATTATAATATATTTACAACATGAGGAACAGCATTATCACATTTCAGAGACATCTGTACTGTGCAGAAAAAGCACCATCTGAAACTGTATTATAATATATTTACAACATGAGGAACAGCATTATCACATTTCAGAGACATCTGTACTGTGCAGAAAAAGCACCATCTGAAACTGTATTATAATATATTTACAACATGAGGAACAGCATTATCACATTTCAGAGACATCTGTACTGTGCAGAAAAAGCACCATCTGAAACTGTATTATAATATATTTACAGAGGTGCACTGACAGGAAAGTTGTACATGTACACACGCACATGCACACACACGTACAGATACACATATGCACATATATGCATACACACACACACACACACACACACACACACACACACACACACACACACACACACACACACACACACACAAATGCACGCACATACATGCGTGTATACACACACTCTGTCAGACCCATGCCTCTTAACCTCTTAGAGCAATAATGGGGGGACAAAGGCCCCAAAATAGGGACACTTTTTAAATATTGTTCTTACAAAACTGACAGAACAACAGTTTTTTTATGAGGATGAATTTTCTGAAGGGTATGAAGTGTGAAACTGAAATGTCTTTCATTATTTTCTGGCTTCAACCCTCAATGATTTGCCAATGATCTTCCTGAAAAAACACA
This sequence comes from Protopterus annectens, assembly GCF_019279795.1. Lineage (NCBI taxonomy): Eukaryota > Metazoa > Chordata > Ceratodontiformes > Protopteridae > Protopterus > Protopterus annectens. Next base: position 1,169,076,708 of record NC_056743.1, on the reverse strand, counting down.
ATTTTATCAGAAATGGACCCAAAATGTGAGGCAAAAATCTGGACATTCTACAAAAATCAGTTGAGAGGTATGGCCAGACCTCATTAGTGATATTGCACTATCATGAGCACCTGCTTTATATGATCCTGCAGCTTCAACATTTTAACATTTTTATAGAAAAGGCTGACCTTACTATAAACCCTCTTAGCATAAAGATTTTATTTCACTCAGGCAGCCTTTTTATGCCCTCATGCTGTTAGCTAGTCATGCCATCATCATGTTACTAGAAGTGTGGAATTGTTTCTAAATTTGTCTACAGATAGACGAAAAGTCCTCCTCCAGTAGCAGTTGTAAGCAGTCTGGTATTAATGAGATAGTCAGCTTAGTACCATTTAGTCATTGCAGTTTAAAAAAAATAAACCCACTCTCAGAGGTGTTGCATTAGCTTCGCAGACTGAAATAACTCTTTATGAAGCATTTCTTAGGCACCTTATTTAAAAAGATGGATCAATGGCCCTAAATGAAAGTGACCTGAAAGGGAGTCGGATTGCATTGAATCTGTTAAGTATAATGTAGCAGACACTGTGCCAAAGTGCATATGCTGATAGAAAGCTGCAGTGTAGCAGAGACTGTGCTACACTTTATCCATTAAAAAGCTAATATGTTGTTTAACTGGCAATTTTATAATATTTTCAACACATAGCTTTATCTTACTTAGGGGTGTTCAGAAGCACACAATGCACTGTGCAATCCTGTTTAGTGTATTATGAGGAAGTGAGTCAGATGACACAAAGACAGCTGTAGTGTTACAGGGTATGCAGGCTCCAACAAATAATGCTACAGCAGTCTTGCTGACTATTGCCACATACAAATGTGACACAATAGGGGGAAGAAGCTAAAATAAATTATCCATGTGCTTTGCTCTGGATCAGTACAAAGTGAATGGAATAGCACAGTAAAGACATTTAGAGACAAGTTCTACCCTGAACTTTGTGGAGCAAAGCAATGAGAATGTATACTACAAGACGTTAATTACAGTGAGGCTGCGTTTGCGTTCATATGCATGCGTGTGTGTGTGTGTGTGTGTGTGTGTGTGTGTGTGTGTGTGTGTGTGTGTGTGTGTGTGTGTGTGTGTGTGTAGGGGCATTTGGGGGCTATGTGTACCTGTCTATCTGTGGGAATGTGTGTCTGTACGTGTATGTGTCTCTAGGTGCCTCTGAAACAATGATGCGTGGGTTGGTAGGATGAACACTTAATCGAGCTATTTTATTTTATTTTATTTTACATTTGTTGACCGGGCTAGTCCAACTGGATATATGTCCGTTTTCAGTAGAGGCCCGGGGAGAAAAGCTCCATCAGTTGTACACTTTTACAAAAAGGCATAAATGGTTACATAAGAAAGAGCTAGAACTTAATTGTCCAGTTTAGAGACAAGAAAATGAGATGATAATAAGTTTTTGCTCAGTGCAGCTCTTTCATGTCACTAGATCACTTTTTATCACCATAGAGGTACTAGAGCTCACCAGAAAATCAGTAGAGATAATTCTTCTGAATACCTCCCCCAAACTCTGTCAAAAATGTTGCTTCTGCTGGTTTTCTATAGTAAGTGATCACAATTTTTGAATAGTGAAACCTCACTGTAATGAACACTCAGTTAAAATTAATTTTCAGTCTAGTCCTATGGGGGTTCTCAATAAAAATATTGCTATATAAATATGTAATCCTAATAATGGATACCTCTGATAAAGGATGTAATAGAAATCTGTATCTGATGTTATTTCCATCCTGTCCACTTCATCAAGCATTTTTGTTTCATTCTAAGTCACTACTCTACCCATGTCATCAGTTAAAGAAACTGTATCCCATGCTACTAAAACAGACAAACTTCACACACTGTCCAAACAAAATAAACACAAACTCTCTACAAAAGCATTGCCTACCTAAATCAAAACCCTAGTAATGAAATTTGACACTTTAAAATGAAATTTTAAAACAAAGGGACAAAAATAATATATGAACCACAGATAGCCAATCGTAAAGTAGTATTAGTAGCAAAATGACTTAAATCTTAAAACTTCCACCAAGATTAAACTACATAACGTGATTAAACTATCAAAAAAGGTATCTTAACATAGCATCACTGAATATTAAAGTGATATCAAAAATTAGCTCAAAGTATCCAATGATTAAATCTTACCCCAGAGCTAATATAGAAAACTGCCACTGAGACAGTGCATTCAAGAAAGCCTACATAAACATTATGAATCCTTCTTATTCAGTAGACAGTTTATAAAATTAACATATTTAATTGAAATATATTTGAAACACTAGAAGGGTCTGGTGTGTGTGATTCATGAAATATCTTGCACTGTAAGTGAAAAAAAAAAAATTGACTGACTGGCTTCACCATTTCATTCAAAAACTACACACAGTACATTTAATGTACCGCTCACTAAATCTCACACATAGTCCACAAATATATATATAGTAAATTGTTGTTGGTTGCATGAGTTCCGGTTAATTGAGAGTTTACTGTAGTATCTTATATTCTATTACTAGGGTGGAGGGTAGGGTAGAGGGATAGAGTACAGACAACACAAAGGAGAGAAACAGAAATGGCTGAGAAAGTGAAATTAAAAACAAGTTTAGTTCTTAAACACAAACAGTTAATTTACAAAAGAAAGTAAGAAGTTAAGTTTGTTTAGGAATAATAGAATTTAGTTATCTGTCTTGTAAATTAACTTGTTCAGAATCACACAGTAGGCAAATGGAGGCAGAGGGAATCAAACTCTGGACTACAGAAAGGGATTTAATTTCCTCAGCCTCCATTTGCCTAGTGTGTGACTCTGAATAAGTCACTTCATCAGATAGCATTTCGGATCACTTGAGAAACTGGGCTAGAGTTCCCAGTGGTCTCTTCAACTGCATGCATAGCAACTGCCTATAAACCCTATGAAAACATCAAATAATGGGAAAATTCTGCGTGGTTCTAAAAATAAAAGGTGAAAGAAAAGATGAGGAGACGACATAACTTTCTTTTCAGATTATAGTTTCAATTTTCACCACATTTTTACCTCATCCTTGTGGACTGCTCCTTACTGCTTTTCCATTTCATACAGTCATTTTGCTAAATTCAACCTGACTTATGGTGATATCAGTGACAGTTAGGCAGATGCTGTGGTGTTATGTGTAATTGGGAACCCAAGACACTGGCATGGCATTGTAACATCAGCTTTGGTTGACAGTCAGGCTGTGTACATCGAAAACCTTGGGAAGAACACAAGGGTATGAAGCTCCAGAATCATATGTGGAGGCATGGCTATAATGTGTAAATAGAGAAAGGAGTCTGTGCATAGTATTAACTGCAGTAGATAACCAGGTGCATAAAGGAAAGGTTATGCTCATGGCTACAGTAAATACGTGCTGGGAGGTTATGTGTAGCACTCACTGCAGCAGATAATCAGATGCATGTGGAGGGTGGCTGTGGGAATACTTAAGTGTATCCTGCAGCATACTGTACACACCCACTGACTGATGTGTTTTGCCCACAGTTATACAGGTACTGGCAAGGACACTCAAGGGTGGCACTGCATGGAAGAGATCACTAGACAGGAAACTGACCTTTTACTGCAGGCTCTCTGCACAATGGCATGTGCACTCTGGGTAAATGTGCTGCATACAAGCCTCTGAGCTACACATACACACCATAGATAATAGAGGAAGAGCAGTTAGGTACCACCATTACTCCAAGATGATCCCTGATATGGATAAATTCATGGCACTATGCAGTAGATGTGCAGATCAGTGATCCAAGACAAACATCTGTTAGCCACAGCACTGTAAAGATGGTGAGTATACTTCATGCCTTCATCATGATGTGCAGAAAGTGCTCGGTGTGATGGAGTATAGGGATAGGGAGCACATGTGGTCACTGTTGGCAAATGATGTCATGAGAGGTGCCATCATGTCTGTATCCAAAGTCCATGCACTCTGTGGTCAAGGAAAGATCCAGTTATGAGGAGATCAGGCACAGACAATCCCAAGACAGACTAAGTTGACCACTGTTGAAATGGCATCAGTGTCACTTGTGGGTAGACAACCTGCCACTCCAGTTGTGGGTATCATTCAGGCAGCAAATAGTGATGCAGCTCTGGCTCAACACTTGAGATACCTCATCAGGTCTTATGTGCATGTTCTCATATTTCTACCCCTTCCCCATTGTCTATGAGCATATAGCCTCACACCCTAAGTCATAAGTACTGACCCAGGTAATAAGCAATGGTTTTATCAGGGTCAACACATGAGATACCCTGTCAGGGTGCATGTGCATGGTCCCATAATTATACATCTTCTCTGCTGCAGACCACATTAAGCCCTGACACAGTAAGCCAATACAGTGGACAGCCATGACAGATACATCATAGCAACATCACCGCACTGCAGGGGGATGAGATCTGTGACTCTCCATAGCCTCCTAGATGACAGTTACTGTGTTCACCTCCCATGACTCTAAAATACCAAAGCATAGTACTGCACTTGTCTATTATCATGTCACTCTAGTTTGTGCAAGTAATTATAACTGTATCCTGCCCCCCCCCATCTGTGTGTGTGTATGGAGATATCGGATACACAGCACTGATAGTCCATGCACTGCCCTGCACAGCTTGGGTATAATACTGCATGAGACATTTTATTCTATGCTTTCTTTGTCATGACCCATAGTTGCGGACTAGATGCTACCTCTTTTCCAGTGCTGCAATGTACTCTGCCTGCCCCTGCCTCACCGGTGGTATTGCTGCTGCTTGTTCCTGTTCTGAAACTCCAACCTGCCCTTCTGCTGCTCCTGTGACTGGTATGCCAAGGTATTCACCAGCTGTTCTGTCCGTTTGCACAATGACATTCTGCGTAGCATGGTAGACACCCACACACACAAGAATTTTGCTGCAGATGTCTGGACTGTATTGCAGTGTCACCACTTGAAAAATCTTTTAAGCAGTCTAAATGTATGCTGTACTGCATTTCATATTTCCGCAAGGGCTGCATTATAGGTAATTTCTTGTATGGTTTGGGGGTTGCATATGGGCTTCATCAACAATAGCTCTAGAACATATCCAGCATCACCTGCAACACATGATAAACAATATTCTAATCTGTACTGCTCGGTGTGCTACACATCTACAAATCGCAGCTTATGTTATTTAAAATAAAGCAATAAGAAATTATAACTGATGGAAGGAAGAAGCTGTTCTTAAGAATTATGAGGATCTGTCTTTCTGCTTGGATGCTATGGGTAGATAAGATGGAGAAAGTAAGAATGAATACTTCTTGAAGATATGTTGAGTTTTTTGTGGACATTAAGTCATGAACAATTGTACATTAATGCTAATCTGAAATGTAGAAAGCAGTTAGAAAAATTATGTTTCATAGATGGGTGTGAGGGAAGTGAAGAAACAATAAATTAATTTATTGTGTGACTAAATCTGTATCAAAGACATTTGGACTTTAAGAAATAATGAATGTAATATTCGATGGCCAAGTACTGTAATTTATAATAATGTAGTTCTTGGGATGTATTAATGTAGATGAAGCAAACATAGAAATTAATATATGCAGTCAGATTACAGAGTTAGAACCTAAATTGCTTATTTTTTAGAAAAAATTAACATCAGATGAGGAACATAATATATGGTGGGCATATAGAGCATAGTTTTTATATGTTAATCATGTAATAATATGCGATTTATTAATGTAATTTCTATTTGCTATATGTGGAGTTGTATTCTAAGTACCTTTTCCTATTCATTTTTTAATAAGAGATGTGAGATGGTTAACAGCCATCAAACAAAATTCAAGCTAAATATATCCCCCATTTACTTGTTTAGCAATAAATGTGTCTTTCTTCGGTTAGGGTATATATTACTATATACCATGTTAACATGTAACACATTTTTGTAGGTTGTAATATCTCAAAGGCAGAATGAATGACATTAAAAGAAACTGGCAGTCGAGAAGGATTAATTATTAATCCAGCAAATAATACCGCATGTTCCTAAATTTGTGAAATTGCTGCAAATACCAGAATAATAATTTGTTTTTAATCCCTTCAGGCAGTTTTAAACATGGGGCTTTTGATTTTACTTTAGAAGCAAATTAAAGATATTTTGGTCAAATAGTCAAGAATCCCCTACTTTTTTACTATCTAAAATATGCAAGGAGTGGCACAATGGTACAGTGAGTAACACTGTTGTCTCACTGCAGAGTTTCCCCAGTTTAATTTTTATCTGAGATGCTTCCTGTGCAGAGTTTGCATGACCTGCCTATGTTCACATGAATTTTCTTCAGGTACTCTTCCTCCATCCCAAACACATGCTGTAGGCAGATTGTCAAAACTAAGCTGCCCCTAGGTGTGCATACATGTGGTGGGCATGTGTGTGTGTGTGTGTGTGTGTGTGTGTGTGTGTGTGCTTGTATCTGCATGCATGTATGAGTGTGTGTGTGTGTGTGTGTGCGTGTGTGTGTGTGCGTGTGAGAGGTGTGCTTGTATCTGCATGCATGTGTGTGTGCTATAGCAATCACTGTTTATGATACAGAATGACACTGATAGAAAAACACACAGACACACAGACACATAGACACACAGACACACATATATATGTGTATATACATATTTGAGTTACACTGATAAATTAACTTGTCGATCTGAAAAAAAAGCTGACACAGCTCATCGAAAATCAACTAATCACATGTACCATCATTTTCAGTGCGAGATTGCAGTACACTGTGGTTCGGGGAAGTTACTCTTTTCCCACTGTACTGCAATCTCAGTGTTAGTATATAAAATTAACAGATGTGGTGTAAAAAACACGTTTAAACTTTTTTGTTGTTTTGATTGGCTGGTCATTGATCAAATCAATACTTTTATATATAAGCATTTGTGCACAGAGACACATACATATTTTATAAATATATAAACATATTTTTTTTATAAATGTGTGTGTGTGTGTGTGTGTGTGTGTGTGTGTGTGTGTGTGTGTGTGTATGTGTGTGTATGTGTGTTAGAGAAGAAAGACATGACAATTACATCTGTTCCCTATTTACCTAGTCAACTCCATGGATGGAGGTGGCTGTTCACAGGATTACTACAGGAGTTGGGTGCAACTCAGAAGTATGGATGGATGAAGCTAGAAAAAAATTTATAACCTGTATATCAGAGTTTATGTGCTGTATCTTTAAGAAGCATATCAAGGACTGAATGTGCACATATAAATAGCAGGCAGGTGCTATACCCAGTGCCATTTTGAGTGTGTAGCCAGAGAGTGAGGATGTATGGTTTCAATAGCCAGTTTGTATATAAGTTACTTAAGTTAAAGTCGGTAAACTTCTATTGTGATGTGTCTGCATATAATAAAGCTGCTTGAACAGAACCCACTAAGATTCTTCTATTGTATCCTGAGTAGGAGAGTGACATGGTGTCAGAACTGGGATTTCTGAGATTGATATTTGAAGCCATGAGGTGTGGAGATGACGGCAAAGGTAAACTAAGAGAAACGATCATGAAAAAGAGCCAGAAAAGAACCAAAGGTAATGAAAACTTGCATGAACAACTTATTTTATAAAAAAAGTTAAAGCAGAGGATTACAGGGGCACAAACCACATTATTAGAAAAGCAGGAGACACAAAAGGTTTATCAACTAAAGGAAATGTTTAAGATTAAGCTAGTGATGAAATGATTATCAGAAAAAGGAAATGAGTATGTTTAAAGCAAAATGAATATATTTAAAACAAAACAAGTATGTTTAAAGCAAAACGAGTGTGTTTGAGGCAAAACAGGCATGTTTAGAGTAAAACGAGTACAAGAAAAGTACAATGGGCATGAAAATAGATTAAATGAGCAAAATGAATATAATAAGGGCAAAAAGGACACATTAAGCATAAATAAAGCAAGGTGACTGCATTTTTTTTGTTAAAGTGCTGTGTTTTGGCATAACTACGACTTTGTATTGTATCAAGGTCATAACTAGAGTTATTCGAAGTATCTCAAAGTGCTTACAGTGTGTACTTATTATGGTACATGTATTCTGAAGAGTTTACATGTGTACAAAGTGCAAGTATTTTGTGAAATACAGTCAAAGTATAGTCATTTTGAAAAGTTTTTTGTGCTGGGTGTGTCTGTTCGCAAAGTGCTGCCATTACGGAGTGTTTCTTGCACTGTAAAGAATTATTTAGCAAGATACCACCATTTTGGGGAAATTTCAGTGTGCTGTGTACTGTTTATTCGCAAAGTGCAATTACTTCAAAATCTTTTTGACTATGAGCTTCTTCTGCTCAGTTCATTCACATCGTGCAGTTATTTGAAATGTTTCTTATACTGATAAGAGGTGATTTCTTGCAGTACAGTAATTTAAAGAGTATTACAGTGCCCGAGAGACCTATTTCACAAAGTTCAGTTATACAGAGGCATGTTTTGGTATTGGGAAAAGTTACAAATACTGGCATAAATTTCTGGTGTATGTGTTCGTGCATATATGCAAAACCCTTCACTGGTATGTGTTAATATGGCAGATGGATTTCAAAAGCCCTTACCACTTGTATTTGATCAGACTATTGCAGAGAATTAGAGAATATATGAGCAAGAGTATGATATTTTTATACAAGCATCTCATTCAGACAAAGATACATACACCAGGGCATTCATTTTGCTAAACCTAGCTGGGTCAGAGGCCATTGAAAGAGAGCGTTCGTTTGTGTATGTACCAGCAGTATATGAGGGAGAAGGTGAAAATCATCATATTGTTGCACAGGCTGCATCAAGAGAAGACCCCAAGTGTTTGAAGTGCAAATTTAGGGAAATGTGCACCCCCCAGACAAACATTATATTAGAGAGGCATTTGTTTTACACAAGAGATCAGAAAGTAGGGAAAACTTTTACAGATTATATTACTGACCTGAGAAATAAAGCCAAGATGTGTCAGTCTGGTGACTTAAAAGATGAGTTAATAGGAGACGGGCTCATGTGTGGTATTAACAGTGCTTCTGTGAGAAAGATTTTCGTTTGGGACAGTGATTTAACTTTGAGTAAAGCCATTGAGATTTGTCATATCCATGAAGTTACAGAAAAACAAACAAGCATACTTGTAAGCGACAAGAGCATGATTTCAGTAGGCTCCAGAGCAAATGTAGATAGCATGCAAAATGTGACAAACAGAAGTAGGTTTAAGCATATGGCAGCCACAACCCCTACTGGTTCACCAGGGAAACAACATAGTTTTCCAGCAAGTTCCAAGACAAGTTCAGTTAAAGGAGCATGCTCAGTGCAGTACAAGTATGAGTTAGTAAAACCCAAGTCTAGCTTTATTGTTAATTGTTGCAATTGTGGTGTCAGTCATAAGTCTAAAAGAGATAAATGCTTAGCATTTGGTCAGCAATGTCACAACTGTAAAAAATTGAACCATTTTCAAAAGTTTTACAAATCAAGTAAACCCCACACAGTTGGAAAGAAGGGTCACTCAAAAAAGCAAATTGATCAAGTAGGATTGCAACAGTCTACTTTCTATGTAGATGGTGTATAACTAATTGGTGAAAGAGTTGATGCAGTGAATTTATTGGCAAAGAGTGAAGTGTTTTGTACTTTCCAGATCAATGGTTAATCCGCAGAGGTTAAAGTAGACACTGGTTAAAAGTGTAATGTAATATCAACAGACACATTTTCTAAAGTGTAAACTAATGAACAACTCAATGTGGCCAGTAGTGCAAAACTTGTTGCTTGTGGAGGTGAAGAAATTTAAACCGAGGGCTCAGTAATGCTTTCATGTTATTTGGCTAAGAACTGTTACATTTTGTTATTCTGTGTAGTTCAAAGACTAGTGCAGTCATTATTGGGTCTCAAAGACAGTTTGAGAATGAATCTGCTTTCTTTGACCAAAGATGTTCATCATGTAAGTGCATATCCTAGTTTCAGCTTTTCTGAAGCCATTTTCTCAGAGTATGCTGATGTTTTCGATGACAAGTTGGGCAAACTTCCAGTTGTGTATTCCATGAAGTTAGACCCAGAGGTCACACCAGTAGTCAGATCAGCAAGAAAAGTTCCAATAGCTATGCAGGATAAAGTCAAAGCTCAGCTGGACAAAATGGTACATCAAGGTGTTATTTGTCTAGTTACAGAACCAAATGAATGTATATCATCCATGGCAGCAGCTCACAAAAAAGGCTCAGATGAAATCAGAATATGTATTGACCAAAGAGATCTGTACTAAGCATTGAAGAGACTGCATCTTCCAATGCATACAGTTGAAGAGGATGAAGCTCTGATACCGAATGCCACTGTTTTTTTCAATCTTGGATGCAAAAAGTTCATTTTGGCATGTGATGCTTGATTGCAAATCCTCAGTACTAACAACTTTCAGTACCCCATTTGGCAGATACAGATTCCTAAGGATGCCATTTGGAATAAAGTCTGCAAGTGAAGTCTTCCAGCATGCAATGGAGCACATTTTTTCAGGTTACCCTTGTGCCATAATAGTAGATGATTTATTGTTTGGAGGCAATGGTGAAGAATAGCATGACAGAAACCTAAAGAGAGTTCTAGACAGAGCATGTGACATAAACTTAAAGCTCAATCCTCTGAAGTGTAAATTCAGACTACCAGAACTTACATATGTAGGTCATTTATTTACCAGTACTGACTTGAGACCAGACCTGACCAAGCAAGCAGCTATTCTTGAGATACGCACCAGATAACATTCACGCACTACAGCATTTCCTAGGCATGGTCAACTATTTGGGTAAGTTCATACCAGACTTTAGTGAGTTGACAGCACCTTTAAGAGAGCTGAAGCACAATAATGTTACATGGTCTTGGTTAGAACAACACCAGAAGACCTTTGAAGACCTCAATCAGAAAATTGTCACCCCACCTACACTAAGATCCTATGATGTAAATAAACCAGCCACTCTTTCTTGTGATGCTTCAAAATTTGGTCTTGGTGCAGTTATTCATCAAGAGGGCAAACCAGTAGGCTATGCATCTATAACACTTATGCAAACTGAAATAGAGTATGCTCAAATTGAGAAAGAACTTTTGGCAATAGTATTTGCGTGTTCAATGTTTTATGATTATATCTGTGGTCGAGCTATTCAGATTGAAATGGATCAACAACCTCTAGTTAGTATTCTAAAGAAGCCTATGCATTCAACTCTAATGAGATTATAAAGAATGATGCTCAAATTGAAAAAGTACAACTTCAAAATGGTCTATATGAAAGGCAAACTCCTTTATCTGGCTGATACCTTATCCAGATCTCCCATAAATAAAATGGAACAGCTTGACGCTGAGAATTTTGTATTTGACATGATGGCAGTGAGTAATTTTTCTACCACTAGATTTGATGAGCTGAGAGATCACACTAAGACTGATCCAATTTTTCAAAAGCTAAACCACTACATTAATGTTGGATGGCCGTCAAAGCAATCTGGTGTGCCACCTGAAGTACAAACCTATTATCCCTACAGAGATGACATGTTGGAAGATGGCATTATTTTCAAAGGTCCTAAAATTGTTCCTGCTTCCTTACAACATGAATATATCCAGATTTTGCATTGTGGTCACCCAGGTTCTGCATCTACTAAGAGGAGGGTGAGAGAACTAGTATTTTGGCCTTCATTACTGAAAGACATTGATGAAGTACTTGTTCAGTATGCAATAGTACTAAACTGCATTTGCAAAGAGAACCACTTCAGCTAAGTCAAATTCCTGAACTACCTTGGTCACTAGTAACCACTGATATCTTTGAGTGGGACAATCAACATTACTTAGTATTGGTAGACTCTTATTCAAACTGGTTTGTGATTGATCTATTACCTAATCTAACATCCACTACTGTTATTACTAAGTTAAAATGTAATTTCTCAGTCCGTGGTAGTCCACGCAAAGTTATTTTTGACAATAGTACTCAATTTACTAGTCAGTTATTTCAGAAATTTGAAAGAGAATGGGACCTTATACATGTTACTAGCAGTCCTGAACATCCACAGTCAAATGGACTAGCTGAACGTGCAGTTCAGAGTGCAAAGCAATTACTTGAAAAGTGAAAGTGTGACAATACCAGTGTCTTTTTGAATTTACTTAATCTCAGAAACATACCCGTAATGATATACTTGGCTTGCCTGCTCAAAGACTTCTATCCAGGTAAACCAAAAAAATGCTACCTATTAGTTCCAGTTTATTGAGGCCTAAAGCAAAGAACACCAGAACCTTCAAAACCCAATTATTCAAGAAGCATTCTATCCAGAAGTCCAGTTATGATAAATCGAGCAGATTACTTTTGTCTGTTGAAAGGAGAGACAAGTGTATGTGTAATTGTAGATATTTTTTATTGCAGCCAAAGTTTAAGCACCTTCCTTCAGATAAGACACAAGCCATTTATTGATGTAGTCACATGCAACAATGATTTTTTGTTTTCATAATAGTGGTACCCAACTTGTATATCTCAGTTCAGCATGAATTTGGCTTACAAGCTATCAGATATGTTTCATGACATCCTTTTAACAGCATATGCTAGAACTGATTACATTTTCTGTTTGACAGA